>NC_058406.1:149639644-149740223 GCF_002201575.2 Neomonachus schauinslandi
CAGGATACATTGTGGACTGTTTTAAACAGGATACATTGTGGACTGTTAGGGGTGTAACAAACGATGAAGAAGAGAAAATTCTTGTGAGTAATTTAAAATGGACCTTTGGAAGAGCTCCCTAAGTGCCTCTAAATGCTGAGATTGTTTTGAGGCTGTGTAATCTCACATCTGACATTAGTCTGTTTCCAAGGGCCGAATTCAGGGTAATGCTTTTCCTTATAACGGGCAAAGGGGACCTTTTCCTGTAAAGAGCCAGAGAGTAAATATTTTAGGCTTTGTGAGCCATATGGCGTCTGTCATAACGATTCAGCCCTGCTGTTGTAGTGTGAAACCAGCTGTAGGTAATCCATACATGAGTAAGTAAGGCTGTGTTCCCGTCGGATTTTATTTATGGATGCCGAAATTTGAATTTTATGTAATTTTCACGTATCACAAAGCATTTTTCTTTTAAACCATTAAAAAATGTTGAGAACTGTTCTTAGGTCGCAGGCCACATGAAAAACAGGTGGCAGGCCAGAGTTGGCCCACAGAGTTCCCAGACCTCTGCCTTAGTGGAAATTTAAGCCAAGTTTTCTAGGCATATGTAGGGCAACTATTTGAACCATCTCAAGGAATTTAATAGTCCCTGCTTTTGGCCTTGAGAGACCTCCGGGTTGAGATTTCCCCTCTTGCAAGTGGGTTGGCAAAAAACACCTAATCCTTTGGCTCTTTTAAAGGATATCCTTTTCCTGAGAAAATTTTAGTTCCTCCCATATTAGTGATTTTGCCTATAGATTTAAATCAAGCTTATATTTAACAAAATATAGTAGAAAATCAATAAAAGAATAATTTGCTTGTAAAACAGTCATTAAAGCCTTGAAAAATAGTAGCTAAAGCTATTATATGCAGTGTTATCCACTGTCTTTTTTTTTTTTACAAAGATTTATTCCATAAAGCCTTATTTTAGTTTACTATCAGAAAAAAATAATACACACCTTCCTCTCTCTCTCCCTCCCCCCTGCTCCTTTCTTTCTGTATCCATCTATGTGTCTGTCTATCCATTCATATATGGAATAAAAACTTTATAACCCAATTAATTCCCATTTTGCCTTATTTCTGGGTCATTTTAACACTTGCAGTATGTCCAGTGCCACAAGCCATCTCATCGTTCCGTAAATGCACGGGATAAAGTGATTTGTTGAGCCATCGTACATGCCATGTACGATCCAATAAGCACATTGCTTGGATTTATTTATTTCACTAACCTTGTGAGAGAGAGATGATTATGGCCACTGTTGACAGATGGAGAAAAGTAAGGGTTTAGAGGTAAGTGGCCGCCCCAAGGCCTCGGAGCTGGGATTGATAGACCCAGATGGTCTGCTCCACAGCCCATGCTCTCAGCAACCACCCCAGTGGGCGCCAGGCTTCTCGACACGGTGGGGAACAGGAAAAATACAGTGTTTGTGTGGCATGGCCCTGTGACTGGACACTGGTTGAGAAGGTCCACACTTCCCCGTGGCAGAGAAATTCTGTTTATCAGCCGCCTCCACTAGCAGATAAGCTGTCTGCTGGTTCAGGCCTTGTACATTTCGGCTAGTGTGGTATCCTCAGTACCTGGCACACAGCACTCATTGATGAAATGAACCAAGAGTATTTAATAAATCATCTGTCTTGCTCTCCTTTTTATCTCCCTTGGAGGAATTCGCTTAGGTTATGTGAACCAGATCAGCTCCATGCCCATACCCTCGACTGCCCAGCGTCATCCCCGAGAGAGAGCACACTGCAGGACTCACTCCATTTCTTCCTTATCTGCTGCTTTCCTTCGATTCTAGCGAATGGCAGCATCGTCCATCTCGTCACCTTGGCCGGTGACCTGGGAGTCATCTTTCAACTTGTTACGATTAGTCTCTTAGATAAGTCTCTTCAGCTCTGCTTTCTCTTCAATTTTTTTTCTCTCTGTTGCTGCCAGATTGATCTAAATCATAAAACTGATTTGTCAACCCCTTATTTAAAAGTCTTCAGGGGGTTCTGCCATTTCTTACTGCAACATTTCTCAATGGTGATGTCACTCCACTTGGCTATGTGATAGCCAGTTGTGACTTGTGGGGTAATATTTAAAATCTAAGTTTGCCAATGGTTTGATTTTTTTTTTTTTGCCCTTTCAGTAAATAGGAACAGATTTAGGATTACCCCTACAATAACATCAGTCTTGGCTGCTTGCGTTCGAAAATTTTCTTGAAACGAGAGGAGGGAGCGGAATTATAATTTCGTCCTGCCGACTCTATCTTATTTGTGAGGCAGCTTTGAGGGACTGTTCCAGATGTGTTGTCAACAGTCGCTGCTCTTATGAGCTTTCATGACTCCCAGGGCCCTTGCTTCCCACCCCATACCTCCCCAAAGGAGACAAAACAAGAAAAAGAAGTCTCCATTCACAGTGGTATTTTCTGTAGTTTTTCATGTTTTATGGGTAGAGAGGGCAGTTGATTTTGTAAAAACAATGTGTGCCCACAGAGGAGAGCTCTCTTACTTGTGAACACTACCAAAGCTCCCAACGCCCCTCCCCCGCCCCCCAAAATGGTGAGGACCACTGGTTTCTTTGGAAGAAGGGGCCACCTTCCTGTCGTTGCTTAGAAGACCAGCTGGAACCATGCCTGTTGTTCAGGCTCATCTCTGTAATCCCGCCTCACGCACTGAGCTCTCTAGATGGCAGACCACCTACACCTTTACCCGGCTGCCTGGGTCTCTCATGACATACAGTCTGCATGTGCCTTCCCTGCCTCCTGGCATCAGTGCTGCTAGGCTGACGCAGGGCACCCTGCTCCACATTGCAGCCTGTTACCTTCATCTCTGCTTCTCAGCCCAGCTGGCCGCTGATAGGAGCCCCGAGGTGCGTGGGTAAGGAGCGAGTGCACAGATTCGCTGTTCCAACCAAACCTTACTTTGGATTTTAGAATTACAACTCTGTGCCCACCCCTCTCACAGTAAAAATGGCATCCATTTTTCCTGGACAAAGAGTGGCCTTTGACACCATTCAGTTACTTTTGTTTAGATTTGGTAAAAAAAAAAGGAGATAAGAGGTAGGGATGGCAAATCCTGTTGTAGGGGGAGATGAATGTACTGTCCACTTCTAGCTTTTGAGATAAAAGGTATCATGAGCTGGCTGTTTCCAAAGGAGTTTCTCGCCACAACCTTAGGGCTGTCCTTCCATGTTCAAGAACAGGAATATCTTCAGGATTCTTGAGAGAGGGTCCCTGTCAAGTAGGTTTTAGTTCAGTGACCTTCCCTTATAGGCCTTGATCTGGTCATCTGTTTGCTTCAACAAGTAGGGCCCAGAGCACCTTCAGTTTTAGCCTCTAACATGTTCTGCCACCACCAGAGCTGAGAAAGGAAAAGAGAACTTCTTTTCTAACCCAAGTAAATAAATGTGTATATAGAGGGGCTTACTGGTGTCACTTTCTTGAGGAGAGCACGTAGCTGAACTAGTTGTAAAATAATACTGTTTTGGGGCACCTGGGTGGCTCGGATGGTTAAGCGTCCGCCTTCGGCTCAGGTCATGATCCCAGGACCCTGAGATCATGACCTGAGCCGAAGTCAGATGCTTAACTGACTGAGCCACCCAGGCACTCCCTAAAATAATACTGTTTTAATTATCTTGCTATAGTTGGGGGATTGCCACCATTCATTGAGCACCCAAATGCTAAATCCTGTACTCCACGTTAGGTATGTTAACTCCCTTAGATCCTTACAACCCCACTTGGAAGGGAACCTGTCATGGTCTTCATTTTATAGATATGCAAACTGCAGCTCGAGTAGATTTAGTAACGGAGGACCCCAGGGATCATAAATCACAGAGCTGGAATTTGAACCCAGGTCTGATTTCAGATCCTGTGTTTGTCCACCACCATATTGCCTCTAGAATTTGATCATGGCCACATGTCTCCTAAGTGATAGAACTCACATTTGAACACCCTCTGCCTAAGAACCAGTTCTGAGAAAGGGATACAGAAGCGTGAGGCTCTTGCCTTCTAGAAACTTTCTGGAGAGGAGAAAGGTAAATGTATACGAGACAGTTAATAGTACAAGATAATCTATAATTTAATTGATAAGTTACGTAAGTGCTTCAGGAAAATGATTTTGTGTCTTGAGTTCAGAGGGCTGTATTATAATTGCTGCCATTTCCAGTATTATTCTTATGATTTCATGTATCTATAAGGAATCTGAAAATATATCATCATAGTGTCTTTATTTCAAGAACTTATTGTACTGTAATTGCATGGCATGATTAAGTGAAGAAGAGTGTCATCGAGGCTGGCATATTTCAGATCTCCGTTTTAGAAATGAATTTAACTTGAGCCTTGGGTTGTTTGGATTTATATGGAGCAACATAAGAAAGAAAAGCCTTCCAGGAGCGAAAAATCACAAGGAGTCAGATTGGTAACAAGCATGCTGTGCCTGGGGAGTAGATCAGGTAGGGTAGGGTCAGATACTGGGCTGCTGTTGACCTGGGCATGAGCAGCACAAAGAATGCGGTATTAAATGAGAGAATTGTTCATTTTCCCATCGCTCACCTGTTTCCTTGGGGGTACTTCAGGGCACCATAGTTCTCTAGTTTCCACTGGTACATGGGGTGCTCTGCATTATGCTTTAATGTGGCGGTCAGGGCTCACTGGACTGGAGAAGAGTCTCAGGCAGGGTTGGGGCCGGTCCTGATCACCTCTCCGTGAATGCATATTTCACCTGAGATAATAACTTCAGCCAGCACAGTATTCCCTGGTTGCTTTGTTCAGTGTCTGTACGGCACAGGATCCAAATCCTACCACCCTTTCTTACTTTGAGTGTCGAAAACCTGGCAAATCGGCTCATCTTCCAGGCCCCTGCAGAAGCTCCTATCAAGCCAACAGCTCGCCTGCCAGCCAGCAGGACAAAAGGAATGACGTGGCCCTTAGCCCGCCCCCCAACCTCAGGTTGAAAGTCGCCCCTTAATGATGGACATCCTCTTCCCTTCAGCACTGCCATGATTACTCTTTCATGTTTTAAATGTGATCTGTGTTGTTAACACGGTATTCCATATGCAAGCTAAAGCTCATGGCATTGAAAGACTGATTCCTTAATTTCCCTGCCCGTCTCTTGCCTATCAGCCCAGCGGTAAGCACTGCTGACTCCTTTTCCTGTCTCTTCTAGTGTTTCCTTCTGTATTTTACAAATAATGTCTACATCGCTGTTTGATGATTGATTCCAGGTCTCTTTTGACTTCTTGTTGAATAGGATTTAACTCTCGGGCACCTGGATGGCTCAGTCAGTTAAGCTGCCTTTGGTTTGGGTTGTGATCCCAGGGTCCTGGGATGGAGCCCCACTTTGGGCTCCCTGCTCCTCGGGGAGCCTGCTTCCCCCTGATCTTGCATGCTCTCTCTCTCTCTCTCTCTCTCTCAAATAAATAAAATCTTAAAAAAAGAAAAAAAAGATTTAACTCTCATTCTCCTCCTCATGTTCCCCGCTTCCCTTGTCCTCTTCATACCATCATATCGGATTTTCTGGTGCCGTCATCAGTGTTTACTTTTTTTTTTTTTTTAGTCAGTGTTTACTTTTGAGTGAGTATTGGTCAGTGTAGAGCTCTATGATATACATTCTCTTGTACGGTGTTTGGTGTTTGATTTTTTTCCCAGCAAACATTTGCCGTGCTCTTTCAGCTGCCAAGTTTTTATCTGTTACCTAAGTCCCCATCCTTTCTGTGTGGCTATTAGATCTGTCAACCACCTACCAATATTATTTTCCAAGTGTTTGGCTCTGTCAGGCCATCTGTCAGTTCTCTTTCTTTCCTAGGGCTTCTCCTTCCCCTGCCCCAGGGTGGACGAGGTGCACACAGCCATCATCCTGGCTACTGGTTTCATTTTAACGTACCTCGCCTTGTTAGGATGTGGGAGCCAGCAAGCAGACTTCTGGTGCAATTTACCTCGTGCCTCTTACCCCCCATTTTGGACCCCCAAATCTCCAGGAATCGTTCTTTGAGAATCTGATGAAAGCTCCAAGCACTCTTCCCCAGGAAAATAGTTGCACAAACACAAAATTTGGTATGTCATTTTGTGAATGTCTGAAAACACATATGTAACTTACATATAATACTTTGGGGGATGTAATCTTAGCAACTGTAGAGTTCAAATAAGCCTTTAGTGCCTAAGCTCTAATAGTATAAGTCCAACTCTATCGTACCCGAAAATATCCTATTTTTACCAATAAATAGTTCTTTTCTCTTGAGCATTTTATCATTTCTTAGTATTTGATGGAATGAAATTTTAATCCCTTGTGGATGTATGGCCAGCTAGAATCACTTCTCTGTTACATTTTGCAACCTTTGATGTTAATTTATTTCTCCCTCCAACTGTTCTTTATATTGATGTAGCTGGGAAAATGAAGTTTGCTCTGGTAACACTCTGAGTATTTGTTGAGTTGAACTGAAATGATTGAGGAGCTGCCTTCCCACAAGCACACTGTAACCTAGCACGATAACTCCCAATTAAAGAGACACTACAGACAGATTCTAATCTTCCTAATTAACAGCTGCCTTCTGGGGTCACTGGCAAGAGGGATTTTTCTGTCTGCAAGGAAGAAAGTTACACTATCACACAGTCACTCTGTTAAGCTCCTATTAAGACAAACTCCAAGGGACTGTATGTACTTAGATTAGAATTTCATTGTATTGAATATTGCTTGAAGTAAAGTGGTCTGTGGCTGAGGTCTGTAATGTGCCTGTGTTTGCCTACTCATTGAGTAGCTGCCGCGTACCAGACAGTGACTTTAGTTTGAAGTAGGATATGACCTATGTTCTTAGTCCTCAGAGATTATTTTTTAGCCATTCATTGTGAGTGACTAAATTTTGAAAAGTGAAAGACAGAGTTTAACTAAATGCCAACTTTTAAAAATGTCAAAATAATCGGATTTCCACCAATTTTGTTATATGGCATATTAATTGTAATGTTCTATCTTAATTGAGTTGTTTTCTCAGATTTCCAAGTACTTCATTGATCTTAGTAGAAGAGGACAATAGGGAGTGTTTTTAGTCAGTATCGGCAGACTGAAATAGAAGAAGTATGGCGGCTTATGTCACCAGCCCTTCCTTGAAATCGTCAATAATATTACCATCATTTAGATTTTAAAAAAAGAATACGCTGTCGCTTGAGAATGTGAAACTGATTCTGTTTGGACAACTTTCAGTGAAAAGAGCGTGAGGTACCGGGTGAAGACTGTTCTTCAGTCAGCTTTTAGTATGTGGTGGTGAGAAAGCAAAGACAGGCGAGGCTCTCACAAGCCCTGGTTAAAGGACAGACTCATCACCAGGCATCTTGACTTGGTAAAGGGTTCAAGGCTATAGAATATTTGAGACAAAAGGCCAATATTGGGATGTTAAAATACCGATGTAAAGTGAAACTTTAAAACAAGTTTGAAGGGGCGCCTGGGTGGCTCAGTCGGTTAAGCGTCTGCCCTCAGCTCTGGTCATGATCCCAGGGTCCTGGGATGGAGCCCGGCGTCGGGCTCCCTGCTCAGTGGGGAGCCTGCTTCTCCCTCTCCCTCTGCCCCTCCCGCCTGCTTATGCTCCCTCTCTCTCTCAAATAAATAAATAAAATATTTTTATAAATAAATAAAAGAAGTTTGAAGATAAATCGCAAGAAACAGTAACTAACTCAATGTGAAAGCAAGTCTATTTTGACAAACAAAAGGCAAAGTTACAGTATTTTTTTCTTTTTTTTAAAAAAAGTCATGTTTAATCTTCTGTGTACATTTTGTAGAATCTGAGTGTTGTATTTTGCTCAGGAAAGAGAATAAATTGGATGCAGTGGCTGATTTCAGTCCCTTTTAAGTAGCTCCGCTGTGTTTTAGGATAATCTCTCCAAGGATAATGATAGATATGAATCAGTTAATTGTTTAATGAGGCTGAGGAGCATAATGCTGAAGCTCGGTCATGCAAAATTTAATATTTCTAGCATTGATCACAGCTGTTGCCACTGGTTAGAAGTTACCGTATCTCATGTGCACATACGCACGCACACACCAGTGTGCAGACGCAGGGAGAGGAGCAGTGGCTTTGTTGTAGAGAATACGCTTTTCTCCCCGGTCAGGCTGCCAGATGCTGGGTAAAGCGCCTTCAGGGGAAGACAGGGCCGTGTTCATGCTCTGACCCTCACCCCTCTGTCAACGGGGTCCCAGCGGGTGCTCTGCCTTCAGGCTTCCCTCCCTTTGCCTGTGCACTTGCCTGTCTACCCAAAGTGCCTCCTCTTCTCTCTGGGCCTGATCCCTCTTCCCGAGACGCCTGACGTCGTTTTCCCTGTGTGTTCTTCTGACACCTTGTTCACACCCATGCATTGATCATGCCCCATTTTACTGGCTTCACCTCCAGTCCTCTGTTAATTATTCCTTATGAAACCTTCTCTGTTCAAATGACTGGGTGGTTTCTGTCTCCTAATTGGACCCTCACCAGTGTCGGCGTCCTCTGCCTGGAAACGTCGAATGCACATACGGAATCGCCCAGGCCCCGCCCAGGCGATGCCTCACTCATTCATTCCACCAACATCTGAGCTCCTACTGTTGGATAGGCACTGGGCCCAACTCCGGGGTTAAGTAAGACCGGGCTTGAGCCCAACAGGAGCTCCGAGGCTAGGAGAAGAGAAGAATAAGTCGTCAAGTGTGTCGAATTAGAGAGGTAGGAGTGTGTGTGTGTCTGTGATATTGTTGGGGGAATAGAATAAAACAGAAAACTTAAAAAGAAAATTTGAGTGTTGTGCCTCTGGGAGCTGAAAGGATAAATAAATGAAAATGCAAGAAATTGATAAATATTTACTGCTTTCAGTGTAAGTGATGCCCATAATTTTGTTTTGTTCTTTTCCATTTGTGAATGTTCTTTCTCTTTGCACAAAGCACTTGAGGTGGGTAAGGTTTTCACTCATCTCATCTCTGTTCCTAAGGGCAGGAACTGTCCTTTATCTTAATCACCTTGTACCCATAATGCCTCTCATCTAGTAGGTGCATAATAAATGGTAGATGACTGAGGAAAGGCTAACTATATTGAGTTCATATTCCCTGGTTTGTTTTTTACTCCAAATCAGTCAGTGTTTTCTTATGTTGACAGTTCAGGAACCATTCCAAGCACTTGTTTTTGGGCTTGAGGTGTGAACAGGAAGGGTCAACCAACTCGAGTGTTTGTTCTCGTTCGTTCCTCTTCAGCCATTTACAGATAATATCGACCATCTCAGGTGTGCGTCAAGCAGTGTTAAATACTT
The DNA here is from genome assembly GCF_002201575.2 of Neomonachus schauinslandi. Classification (NCBI taxonomy): domain Eukaryota; kingdom Metazoa; phylum Chordata; class Mammalia; order Carnivora; family Phocidae; genus Neomonachus; species Neomonachus schauinslandi. Next base: position 149,648,893 of record NC_058406.1, read on the forward strand.
TGTAGACCTCTAATTCTCTGGTATCCCTGTATGACAGGTGTAGAAATTGAGGTTAAGTAAGTTGCTCAAGGCTACGCTGAGAAAATGTGGCCGATGTCACCCTGAGTGGTTCCCGTGGTCAGTCAGGTGCCCGCCCTGCTCATGTGCACACGTAGACATCACCCAGAAGCCTTTTTTCCTCTCGAGAGACACAGTCGCCTCCTTCCTAGTCCTAGAGACACAGCCCTGTGGCCGTCCAGGCACCTTGACGTCCAGGCACATGTGAACAGGGGTTGGGAAACCTGTAAAGGGCCAAAAGTCTCTTCCCATCTTCTCATCGAAGTGTAGCCACTTGCTGGCGAGTTGAAATTTGGCCCAGGTGATGGCCAACGTTTCTTTGCATGAAAGGTCCGTTGAAGTGAAAGCTCAGGGGGAATGTCTGTGCACTTTTATTACACACTAACCCTCGTCCGCTCTGTTGCTTCCCAGGTGCTCTTACCTCCGTACGATGACGCTGCTGTGAACAGCACTGCTAAGGAGCCGCCACCACCTTATGTGTCCGCCTGAGCCCGCGAGTGGGGGGCCCGAGAACAGCAGCTTGATTTCCAGACGTCAGAGCGATAGTTCTCTTTTTGCACTTCTGGGATGAGCTCTCTGAGCTTATTTGTTGCTGAAATGCTCCAGTTTTTAAATGTAGATGTTAAGTTGAAACCCTCTTTAGTTTTAAGCACATGCTTCGCTAGAGCACGGTGATAGACTCACTGTAGAGTTCTCTGCGTGGGGCGGGGGGGGGGGGGGGGGCGCGCAGTGGGCTTCCCTTGTCTTCCCGGGGGTTCCCTAGGCATTGAACCTTCCCAGCAATCTCGATGAGCCCGGAGTCAGAGAAGTCTGGTTTTGTCCCTCCTGGGCCTTGGAGTCAGGGAATTCATCACATTTTTCCCCTGTGTTCCCTCTTATCTCTTTTGGAAAGTGTAAAATAAAATCAAAATTAGAGAATGCTTTTCTGAAGCCATTCCAGTATTTGAACAAACCCTTCAAACCTTACAGAACAGGCATATCAATTGTGTGATCATTGCTCTAATTAGGGAAATAGGAGTCCATATCTATATAAATAAAATAAGAATTTCCTTAAGATTCTTTATGACTTCAATGACAGTTTGTATTTGCTGTTCAAGGATTTTGTCAATGGGCGGAATTGAGACCCTTCCACAATCCCAGGCGGTGACCGCGGCCGCTCTCCGATGGCTGGTCTTGAACGCCCCGTGTCTGGGGTCACGGGGTGGCGTGTGCTGCCTGTGTTACAGTGGTGGAGCAGATGCATTTAGTACCGCTTGGTGCTCCCTTCCTCCCGGTTTCCCATGCCCACCCAGGACCCTTTTCACTAAAGATTTGCGTAAGAGTATGAAAAAAGGTCGTCTTCTCTCCCTGCAAGGCGCATCCTACCATTTTGAAATTCCGAGTATGCTCAGACACCTGTTCAAATGTAAAACGGTCTTCAGAAAGGTGAGGAGGGGTGCTTTTCTTGTGGAATGCTCTTATCTCGCCTACCTGAATTTCAAGGAACTTTCATATATTCACATGGTCAAAAGTCACAGCTCTCCTGTCTGTTCATTGTTGAGCGTGCTGTAAATGAAGGCTTTGCAATTAAAGTGAGATTTGCCCACATCTGAGAACGTAACCTTGTGACTCTGTGATCATGCCTGGGGACCCTTCCCACCCACATGTGGCCGTGCAGACAGAGTTTGGCCCAAGGAGGCAGCTTTACAGCTTGTTTCACACATGTGTGTATATAGACATTTTTTTCTATTTCAGTGCTGATAAAATCAGAGCATCTTAGGCCAAGAGAAATGGAGCCGAACAGACGCGAGCTTCCAACATTCCTAAACCCCACCCCTGCCAAGCTCTGTGTGCTCAGCTGTTTTGCATACGGTTGCTTTATGTCCTCGGTGTGCTTTTAATAAGCGTTCGGATTTTACTCCATTCCAAGGGAGATTAAATAAGGGAGGTAGGAGGGGGGGATTTTTATCCCTGAGAATCCGCCTCGGTGATTTCTTTTGGTATACCTCATTAGTATTCTTTATAAACTCATCCTAGGAAATTCTCTTCCTGGAAGCTTTGTGCCCATAAGATTCACAGTAAGTTAATCATATTAAAAGGTGTTAGGAATGGAAGAGGCCTCTCGGACAGTTTCACTGATCTCTGGAAGGCATCACAGTTGCTTGCGTGGACCTCCCTGTGATTTTCCAGCCCTCTAATAATTTTTGTGGTATGAAAAATGGCACATGGTTAAGTAGAAGTGCTGATTTCGAGTCTGTGTGGCGTCCTCCGAGGGACTGTTGTGCATGTAATGCTCAGACCACACCACAGACACCAGAATACCCCTTAATTCTCAGGGGTCCCATCTGGAACTGGCGAAGCGGCCTTTCCTAACCTCTACAGCATAACCCGGGCTGTGTGCGAAAGCCGCCTCCATAGTTAGAGTAACGGACTGTCCTCTCAACTCCACCCACGGGGAGGTTGTGATGTGTGGGTTAAAATGACCCTGCAGGGCCCATTCCATGACTCAACAATTCACTCTGTCTTTATCTCATCACTAATCCAATTAAATACCTCTCTTAAATGTATTTTAAATCCAGCTTTAACATCTGACCCCTTTCTCCCCTATTTTGCCATCTGCAGTCATTCCCTCACTTGTCCCCGTTGCCTGTACGCCTCTTGGTCACTTTACTGATGAGAGCACCTCAGGCTTTTTCATCTTGACCACCCTCCCAAGATCCTTATGACCAGATCTTGGGTGTTCAGCCGAGTGCCTGAAGGTGTGCAAATGGACCCACCAAGTGGCAGCCCATGTAGGAGAGTTTTAAGTGTGTTCTCTGGGCCAGAGGGAACAGGAAGCTGACACCTTTTGGCTTAGATGTGGTCTGTCCACCCTAGGAACCGAGCTTCCGTTGAACAAGCTGGTCAGATTTCCAGAATGCCCAGCCATATGGAAGAGTTTTAAGGCCAACAGACTTGCCCACCCCTTCCTGTACCTTCTTCCAACACAAACCTCATGTACAGTATCTCCTCCAAGTCTGGTGTCCTTGTCCCTGCCCCCACCCTGTCTTATTGTTCTCTGAGAATGCAGGAAACATTCCCCCCTCCCGTCCTTTTTTGCCCCACCCTGCCTTTTTTTTAATTACTCTGTTCTGGCCCTAAATATTTGTTTAGTTTGACTGCTTACCCAAACCACTCCTCATTTCATGCGTCTTTTCTCTCTCAGTTCGTTAACAATGCTTCTTGGTAATGATCTCACTAGACCATCTGTATAGACACTGTCCCCATTAGAGTTGTTTTCTCCATAGAGGGATGCATTGTATTTGAAATAGTCATCCTTTGAGAATAAAATCCTGCTGTGCAAATGGAGCTTTTCTGATCAAGGAAAACCAATGACACTGTAAAAATATTTCCATTTCTTGAAGAAGATGTGCAGTTTTTGCAACCCATTTAGAAACCGACTTAAATATCATTAAATAATATTGCTGCTGGTTATGTAGGCAGTCTCTAATCTTCTGGTGGGGAGAGGGCATGTGTCTTTGCCAGAGTATCAAAAGAATCATGCAAAGGGATTGCCAGCATCAAGTGCAGGTTCAGCCCTCCCAGGGCTCCGCACCTTCAGACCTAACATGCACCAAACACCGTGCCTAGAGCTGTATAAAATGGGTTTTTTGGCAGCTCAGACTGAAAGGGAAGGAAAAAGGAGGCTTTGCAAGGTTGTCTCCATACCCATGGAATTCACTTAAAAGTGTCTCTGCACACTGGCCAAGTTTTCTGCCAAATGACTCTGGAGTATGGAAGCCAACCAGATCGGTGACCTGCCCAGAAGCCCACGCATGCCTATTGGTGACTATAGCACCCAGACATCAGAAGAGAGAAGCTGTCATTGGCCAACCCAGAAAAAATTACATCAAGGCAAAAGCCTCAGCACTATCCACGCATCGATGTGATCCTATTTAGCAAGAACAGCTGCTGCTTCAGAATGGGGAGTTTGGCTTAAAACACCATAATGCACTCAAGTGTGTTTGTTTCATCCCAGCTAAAACTTAACACATGCTTTTTAAAAAGTCATTTACAGTACAAACGCAGTTTTTATTTATTAAGTACTAAGATGGGAACCTCTTCAACTCAGCAAATAAAATTATAACATGTATTCCTTGGTCTATGCCAAGATGCCCAGGGTCTGTTGCTGCAACAGAGCAAAGCAAGTTTGGAAGAGAACTGGATGAGCCCAGGTGGATTGCGCACGGTTAGCCAGCATGTAGGGTTTGAGCCACAGTTCTCTCAGGAAGGGCCCAGACTGAACGTGTCTTCATCTTGTCTGCTACTTGCTAGTCCCACAGCCTGGGGGGGTGGCATCTCAACTCCCCCCATGCCTACTCAGAACTTGAAAAGTCCTAAGTTCCAGATTCCTGGGATCCTAGATTTGGGACATCGAAACTAAAGAGCCGGTAACGCTTCCACCTGTGGTCTCCACCTGAAGAAACCCCCAGCTGTGGGAAGACAAGGGAACAATGGATCTGCTCTCTGTGCCACCAGCCACAGCACAAAGGACCCTGTGTCCTGTGTGGTGAAGATGCCCCTCTGACCCTGATTGGTGGCCTTTGTGAGATGTGGCTTTTCACCCAGTATTCATATTAGCTAAAGGACTGTATTTGTAATTATTCTTTGTCACTATTTTACTTTCACTGGAAGTTTCTTTAGTTCTTTGAAATTTAGGCCTTTTTAAATTACATTTATCTTTCCTACATAGAGCTCCCTTCAATAAATAATAAGAGCAGCTCTAACCCTGCTTTTATCCTGCTCTCAGTTTTCTCTATCTCGATGACTTATTGACATGTCCTATTCATTGTGCCCAAAATGGGAAATTGGCCTCCCTTTCCTCAAATCTGCTCCTGTTGACTTGTGTTTCAGCTGGTGGCCTCCCTATCGTCCCAGTCATGCCACTTGGAGATAAATCATAGGTCCTCTGCCTTGTTCCTCTTTCCCCCTTTCTTTCCCCATATCTGTTCAGTCTCCAGCCCTGTGACTTCCACCTTTAGATCAGGTGGAATGACATTTACCATTTACTGAGCCCTTCCGATGTGCCAGCCATTGTGCTAAGCCCTTAATACATATGAGCTTCATCTGCATTGTACAGATGAGGAAATGAGGCTTCTAAAGGAAGAGAACTGGTCCCAAGTCACACCATTATTGGCAGAGCCAGGCTTTAAATGCCAATTGAGTCCATGTAAGTGGGTGTTGTGTATCTTTAAGACATCTAGAATCCCAGAATTCTGTACATGCCTCTCACTTCTTACTAACAACTGCTGACTTCCACTGATTGAAAGGAATACATCCCAATAAGGCAAGCATGTCATGCAAAGCCATGTGAACTTTGTAAACTTGGGGTGGATCTTTATCTTGAGGTTTGCATTACATAAGTAAAACTGTCAGTTTCCTATTGGATTAGACTGGAAAGTGTTCTGCAAATATCAGCTTTTAATTCTTATTATAAAGAATTGATTCAGGCAGGAAGAAAGATCACATGCAGTGGGACTTTCAGAGTGGTTAATTGTTTGAAGTGAGCAATTGCTTTTGAGGAAATTAGGCACCATTTTTAAACTGCACTGATTTATCTTTGTTGAGGAAAATATGCATATTAAGATTTCAGGAAGGGGCACCCGGGTGGCACAGTCGGTTAAGCGTCTGACTCTTGGTTTCGGCTCAGATGGTGATCTCAGCATCGTGAGATCGAGCCCCAGGTCAGGCTCCCCACTCAGTGGAGTCTGCTTGAGATTCTCTCTCCCTCACCCTCTGCCCCCGACCCTGCCTAAAAATAAACAAATACATCTGAATAAAAAAGATTTCAGGCATTCTAACTCAGACTAGTATGCGAGTAAGTAGAACAGTGTTGTCTGGTTTGTACTGTCTTGGAGGAACAGTTGGAGGCCTTGAGACTCACCTTCCTTCCCTGCCCCTGCCCCAGGCAGCTTGTGTCAATGTGTCTATTTTCACGCCTATCAAAGGAGAAGGAGACAGAATAGAGCAGTCCTTTCCCTTGGGGCTTGTAGGCTTTCTTCTGTCCTATGAACTTAATGTGCTCTATCATCTGCATCCCTGAGAGCCAGCTTCCTTAAACATCTTCACAGTGAATCCAGGTATGGGGCACCAGGAAACACTGTAAACTTGTGGGCTTTTAAAAAATAACATAAGTAATGTATTGTAAGAAAAAAACAAAATAAAGCCAACAATTAATCCTTGGGATCTCAACTTAAAAAACTCCCTTCTGGAAGCTTTTATGACCCACTAGTCTGGGAAGTATTCATTTTACAATCCTCCGTAGCGTATCCAGTGACCCAGTCAATGCACATCTTACACTCTATGGTTCCTGTTGCTTTTCTTCTTCTTCTTTTTTTTAATTCTGAATTATCCTCTTTTTTAAAAGATTTGATTGATTTTATTTATTTTTTTAAAAAGATTTTATTTATTTATTTGACAGAGATAGCAAAAGCAGGAACACAAGCAGGAGGAGTGGGAGAGGGAGAAGCAGGCTTCCCGTGGAGCAGGGAACCTGATGTGGGATTCGATCCCAGGACCCTGGGATCATGACCTGAGCCGAAGGCAGGCGCTTAAAAACTGAGCCACCCAGGCGCCCTGATTGATTGATTTTAGAGAGAGCAAGAGAGAGAGAGCGCGCGTGTGCATGATCGAGGGGGAGGGGCAGAGGGAAAGGGAGAAAATCTCAACAGAATTCGCACTGAGCACAGAGCCTGACTGACAAGGGTCTCATTCTCACAACCACGGAGAGTTGGCCGCTTAAATGACTGAGCCACCCAGGCGCCCCTTCTCTTGCTTTCCTTGTCTGTAATTCTCTAGTAGATAAGAAAACTCATAGAGTCTTTGTCTATCTTCCGTAGGGTTCTGTCTTCACTGCCTGGCACTTGTCTGGCAAATAGAAGGAACTCACAAATAGTTACTAGAATAAGAATAAAACAAGCATACGAGAGAAATTAAAAACACCTGTAATCCCACCCATGGCATTGTGGCAAATCCTTTTTTTTTTTTTAAGATTTTATTTATTTATTTGAAAGAGAGCGAGAGAGCACAAGCTGGGGGAACAGCAGGCAGAGGGAGAGGGAGAAAGAGGCTCCCTGCAGAGCAGGGAGCCCGATGCGGGGCTCCATCCCAGTACCCTGGGATCATGACCTGAGCTGAAGGCAGACACTTAACCGACTGAGCCACCCAGGCGCCCCAATTGTGACAAATTCTTAAGAACAGCTCAGTGGGGCTCAAGCTCCACAGAGATCACTTCTCCCAGAAAAGCCTACTGGGAAAACATGTCATTTCTATTGACCATGCGAGGAAACAAAGAGAGGGTCACTCCTCCAGAAAACCCTACCAATGCAACAGCAGCTGTAGTGTGTAATTTGGGGGGTGGGCATCCTGACTTCTAGGAAAAAGTTGTAAAGGTGATAGGTAAAAAACAGCAACACAGTAATCAAAGGCTTGATCTCTGAAGGAAGATTAAAGAGCAGCTGAGACGAGAGGCTAGCTAATGCTCTACTTCAATTTGAAATCAAAAGAAAACAGCATTCTTAGCTCACACTATTCTTGAGATCAAGTTCCTTTTATATGTGAGCTGAATTCAGCAGGGCTCTGAATGACAAGTCAAATTGCTAGATGTGCCTCTCCCTCAGAACTTCCTTTCCCCTTCCCAGGAGATCAGTGTATTGTTAAAGCACTCAGTGACCAAGTCCGAGACCCAAAGAATTCCGAGGCCTTGGGTACACAGGGCAAAATTCTGAACCAAAACTACGCCACCAAAGTACAGTTGATGTGTTCATCCACTTCCTGGGCTCTTGAGATTTAAACAAAACTCCTGAGAGACTATGCGTGATAAAGCATGTTTGCCTTTCATCCTTTACAAGAATATCACAAGATTCTTCTAGTAAAGCCCTGTGAATTTCCCTGTGGTTTGGGGGGGACCATAGCAGACGAGTACAAAAGTCCTCACCAGTCGGTGAGTCCGGCAGTGGAAAGCAAGAGCCAGAGAATAATCAGAAAAAACAGGCGAGGAAGCTGAGGAGTGAAACAAGAAGCCATTCCTGCCTACATGGGAGAGACCTGGTTCCAGAAAAAGAGCATTCAAAACAGGGTGTGCAAATGAAGAGAAGCAGTCTGGTTCAAAAAGAGACCAAAATGTTTGCATGGAGACTCAGAATTAAAATGAGTCCCATACACCAAAGTGTTATTAATATGTAACTCACATGCCATACAATTCACTGATCCAAAGGCTGCAATTTAATGGTAGTTAATATTATTCAGAGATGTACAATCATCCCCACAATCAATTTTAGAACATTTTCAGGACCCCCAAAAGAATCTCCATACCCATAAAAGGTCACTCCCCATCCCCAACCTTCCCAGCTCAAGGCAATTTATTTCTCTCTAATGGTTCTGCCTATTCTGGACCTAGAATCATGCAGCAAGTGGTCTTTGGTGCCTGGCTCTTACACTTGGCATGTTTTCAAGGTTTATTCATTTTGCAGCTTGTATCAGTCTCTCATTCCTTTGTATTGCAGAATGACATTCATTTTACTTATCCGTTCATCACTTGGTGGGTTGTGTCCACTTTTTTTTTTTTTAAAGATTTTATTTATTTATTTGACAGAGAGAGAGAGCACGCGCACAAGCAGGGGAAGCGGCAGAGGGAGAGGGAGAAGCAGACTCCCCACTGAGCAGGAAGCCCGACGTGGGACTTGATCCCAGGACTCTGGGATCATGACCTGAGCCGAAGGCAGATGCTTAACCGACTGAGCCACCCAGGCGCCCCGGGTTGTTTCCACTTTTTGCCTATTATGGATTATTCTGTGATGAACATTTTTGTACAAGATTTTGTGTAGGCATATGTTTTCATTTCTCTTGGGTATATACTTAGGAGTAGAATGACCGGGTTATGTGATAACTGTATGTTTAACTTTCTGAGAAGCTGCCCAAATGTTTTCCATGGTGGCTGCCCCACCACTTTATATTCCCACCAGCAACATACAAGGGTTCCAATTTCTCCACATCCTCACCAACACTTGCTATTTCCCATCTTTTTTCACATGCATTTGAGAAGAATGTGAAGTCAGCCATTGTTTCTTCACATGAGTTTTCTGCTTCTTTCTCTCTCTTTTCTCCTTCTGGGACCCCTATAATGGGAATGTTATTCCACTCGATGTTATCCCATAGTTCCCCTAAATGATCTTAATTTTTCAAATTCTCTTTTCTTTTTGCTGCTCTGTTTGGGTGAGTTACACTGCCCTGTCTTCTAGATTGCTGATCCTTTCTTCTTCATCCAGTCTGCTGTTGAGCACCTCTAGTGTATTTTCAGTTCAGTTATTGTATTCTTCTGCTCTGTGACTCCTGTTCGGTACTTTCTTATATTTTCTCTTTGTTGAAGTTCTCATTGTGTTCATGCATTCTTCTCCCAGGCTTGGTGAGCATCTTTATGACCATTATTTTGAACTCTTTTTCAGGTAAATTACTTATTTCTGTTTCATTAAGGCTTTTTTCTGAAGTTGTATCTTTTTCTTTCATTTATAACACATTCCTCTGTTTCCTCATTGTGCTTGACTCTCTGTGTTTGTTTTTGTGTATTAGATGAAACAACCACCTCTCCATCTTGAAGGAATGGTCTTGTGTAGGAGATGAAACTTATTGTTGAACCTTGCCCTAGCTTTTGGTTGTCTCTTAAAACTTTGTGATTGTCTAAGCAGCCTGATTTATTCTTGATAGGTCCCAGTTGTTAAGACAATGCCAAGACCTGTGAGTGTTCCAGAGGGAGAGATCTCCCTCAGCACCTAGTTTCGGGTTGCTTGGAAGCTGGTCCCTCAGGCAGCAGCTTTTAAGATATGCATATATATACAGACTTATGAGACCAGGATTGTAAACTCTGCTGGCCTCCAGCCCAGGTGATCTGGAGGTGCTCCCTTGGTGACAGTTGCAAAAACTGGGGTTCCAGACAAGTGTATAAGCTGCTTGCTGGGTGGTACAGACAAGCTATAGTGAGGCCAAGGGAGAGTGTCCCTCCAGCCTACATTCCCTGAGAGTGCTTCCATAGCCTCTAGAAGTGTGGTAAACCTGAAGCCTGTCCCATGGGCTGAAGTTCCAGGACAAGTAAATAGGCCTTTTTCACAGGAAGAATGGGGTGTGTTTCAGTCTGCTTTCTGTGCAGTACCCTGCGGCGGTAGCCTGCCAAGAACTGTCTCTCTCATTGTTTCGTGGCAGGGCCATGGGAACGGGGCTGGTGCAGGGGCAGGTGCTGGCCTGCACGTTTCCGTAGAACCGCTTGCCAGTCCTTTTTATTACAGTCATTCTGGTGGGTGTGAAGTGATGTCTTGTGGTTTTGATTTGCATTTCTCTAATGGCAAATTATATTGAGCATCTTTTCACTTGCATATTGACCATTTGAATACCTTCTTTGCCAAAATGTCTATTCAGAAATTTTGACCACTTATAAATTGGGCTGTATTTTTATTATTAAATTGTAAGAGTCCTTTATATATTCTAGCTACAAGTCTCCTATCAGTCTATGATTTGCAAAAGATTTTCCCCATTCTGTGGATTGTCTTTTCTTGATGGTGTCCACTGAGGCACAAAAGCTTTTAATTTTGATGAATTCCAATTTATCTATTTTTTCTTTTGTAATTTATGCTTTTGGAGTCCTGTGATCAGTGATTACAACTTGCTGCAAGCTCAGATGATGGTTAGCATTTTTTAGTAATAAAATCTTCCTAAATTAAGTTATGTACATTTTTTAGACATAATGTAAATTAACAAGTCAGGACACAGCAGATGTTGGCGAGGATGCAGAGAACGGGGAACCCCCTTACACTGTTGGTGGGAATGCAAACTGTTGCAGCCAGTCTGGAAAACAGTATGGAGGCTCCTCAAAAAGTTGAAAATAGAGCTACCCTATGACCCAGCAATTGCACTACTAGGTATTTATCCAAAGAATACAAACATAGTGATTCAAAGGGGCACCTGCACCCTGATTTTTTTTTTAAGATTTTATTTATTCATTTGACAGAGAAGAGAGAGCACAAGCAGGGGGAGCGGCAGGTAGAGGGAGAGGGAGAAGTAGGCTCCCTGCTGAGCAGAGAGCCCAATGTGGGGCTCAATTCCAAGACCCTGGGATCACGACCTGAGCCAAAGGCAGACACTTAACTGACTGAGCCACCCAGGTGCCCCGCGACCCTGATGTTTATAGCAGCAATGTCCACAATAGCCAAACTATGAAAAGAGCCCAGATGTCCATCAAGAGATGAATGGATAAAGAAGATGTGGTATATATATACAATGGAATACTACTCAGCCATCCAGAAGAATGATATCTTGCCATTTGCAAAGACATGGATGGAACTAGAGGGTATTATGCTAAGTGAAATAAGTCAGAGAAAGACAAATACCATATGATTTCACTGATATGTGGAATTTAAGAAACAAAACAGAGGATCATAGGGGAGGAGAAGAAAAAATAAAACAAGATGAAACCAGAGAGGGATACAAACCATAAGAGACTCTTAATCAAAGGAAACAAACTGAGGGTTGCTGGAGGGGAGGGGGATGGGGGATGGGGTAACTGGGTGATGGGCATTAAGGAGGGCACGTGATGTAATGAGCACTGGGTATTATATGCAACTGATGAATCACTAAATTCTACCCCTGAAACTAATAATACACTATATGTTACTTAAATTGAATTTAAATAAAAATTTTCTTAAAAATATAATTTTTTTTTAAGATTTTATTTATTTATTTATTTGACAGAGAGAGACACAGCGAGGGAGGGAACACAAGCAGGGGGAGTGGGAGAGGGAGAAGCAGGCTTCCCGCCGAGCAGGGAGCCCGATGTGGGGCTCGATCCCGGGACCCTGGGATCATGACCTGAGCCGAAGGCAGACGCTTAACGACTGAGCCACCCAGGTGCCCCTAAAAATGTAATTTTTATATGCACTGGGAAAACAAAAAAATCACTCGACTCCTTTTATTGTAATCCTTGCTTTATTGCACCGATCTGGAATCAAACTCACAGTATCTCTGAGGTATGCCTGTAATTGATTTTCAGAAATGGTTCTGACAATATTCTTCTGCCCCCAGGCATAGGCTGGAGCTAATGGTGAAGCTGTGCTAGGCAGGGCTCTCTCATTAGGCCTGGCCAGGGATGCTGAGGTGTCTTAGACATTTTGCTCTAACTAAGAAAGTTTTCAACTCTAAAATTTTGGTTATTGCATCCTCTTCTCAACCTCTTTCTCTTCACATACAGTACACATATAGCCAGTAATGTTCTGGCACTTTCTGTACCGGGGAATTGCTTTGTCAATTCTTGTTTTAAATGAGTCAAGGCATTTCCATTGCTTCTTTTCAAAGACTGCTCTCCCAATGAAATTGTTCACTTTATTTCACTACATCTTATTTTTCTCCATCTTATGATTTATTGCAGCTTTCCACGGTGCATTGCCTTATTCTTTTCCACTGGACTATCTGTAGTGTTTCCCTTTCTGTTGAACCCCAGTAATAACCACATCCCAGTTATTTTCTTCAGCAAGAAAGAACATGGAAAAGTCCTAACTTCTGATATTTTTGTTATTCTTGATTCGCCATTTTTGAGCTCTGCCAGCATCCTGGAGGATTTTGTAGGGCAGATACACATAGTCATTGCCTGAGTATCGTGCAATCTGATTTCACACCGGGCAACCAATGTAGACATCAATTTATTAATGGCATTGAGAGAAGGTAGTCAGTTGTGTGTCACAGGTATGAGGCTATTGGCTTTTTTTTTAAAGGATTGTGTTTATTTATTTGAGAGAGAGAGATCACAAGTCGGGTGAGGGGCACAGGGAGAAGAAGGCTCCCCCCTGAGCAGGGAGCCCGATGCAGGGTTCCATCCTGGGACGCTGGGATCATGACCTGAGCTGAAGGCAGACGCTTAATTTTTAACTGCTTAACTGACTCAGCAACCCAGGCACCCTGAGGCTCTTGGCCTCTAATGGCAGACCACTTTGTACCCATTCCTAGGTTTAAGGATGAAAGAAGGAGTGGAGTGATGCTGCCATGCTTAGCAGGTCCAACCTCTGCTCGAAAGGGGAAACCAGTTTCCAGGAAGACAGGCAGTGCTTTACCCTTGCCAATATCCAAGAAAACAAGTCAGATTTCCACTCACTCTTGCCTATGCATTGAAACTCCCCACTCCCTGCTATTAACTCATTTTTGATAGGTAGCCTCATCAACCTGATTTCCCAAACATTACAAGGTTCTGAACTTCAGGTTCAGGCCATGACAGCCCAGTCCCTTCCACTGCATGGCATAGGGCAATATCTGAAAACAAGCAGAAGGCCTGGTCCCTGCCCTCAGGAGCAAATGGCCCAAGTTCAAGATCACATACAAACATCTGAGTCCTCTTTGAATGGTATATTGTTTTCCTAAATAAAATTTTGACTCGCTATAGTTTTTTCCTGATCACTTTCATCTTGTCTTTCCAAGATGGGAAAGTACTTTTTTTTTTTTAGAAATCATTCTACCTGGGACAGCAGTACCATCCTCCTCAAGGAGAATCTTCTGGACATGGAACCGGCTGTCCGTGCTGATGGGGCATCCAGAAGGAAGTGCTGTCCTGGGCTGGAGTAGAAACCCAGCCACCGCCTCACAGTGCTCCCCTCTTAACCTCCAGCCCCAACCAACTGGCAGCTGGCCCAAAGGGGGAATGTCTCCTAGGTAAGACATCCTGCCCTTCCCCTTGATGAGAGGGGGAGAGCGCCAACAGTTTACACAGAACTCAAACGTCATCAGTCACCTTGAGAAACACAGTGCAAGTGAGGTGAGACTGCAATTCTACACTTCTCCTCACCCATTCAATACAAGGTTTGTTTTAGGTTGTGGGTCTGTGAACCAACCTGTCTGCTCTTTGGTTTCTGGTCCCCTTCCATTTAATAGTCTCATTTCAATCTGCCCTCTAGGAAGCAAAACGAAATAAAACAGAAAGTTTTAATGGTTTATAAGGAAGAGATGAATTCATATCAAAAGTCTCTATGAGGTTAGTCATGATTGTGAGGCCTGGGTCAATTGATGTCCCCCACCCCAGTCCTTATGCCACAATAGACCACATGTGGAGATAGAGAACTGAGATTTGGACCCGGTAGAGCTACCAGGTGTAATGAATTTAGACAGCTATCCATTCCAACTGACTCTTGAACTTTCTACACGCCCTCCTTCTTGTCTGTGGGCGTACGATTGCCCGCATGAGAACTGAAAATCTTAAACCCACACTTCTTCTGAATAAGATTCTCTGTACACTAAGCTGGTAGCAAGGCCTCTGGCAGAAAAGGCAAATCTGGGCTCTCCCCAAGAGCCTCTGTTGTTATCAACTTGCATTCACCAAAAAGGTAACTGGGAGGGCGCCTGGGTGGCTCAGTTGGTTAAGCGACTGCCTTCGGCTCAGGTCATGATCCCAGGGTCCTGGGATCGAGCCCCGCATCGGGCTCCCTGCTCAGCTGGAAGCCTGCTTCTCCCTCTCCCACTCCCCCTACTTGTGTTCCCCCTCACGCTGTCTCTCTCTCTCTCTCTCTCTGTCAATTAAATAAATAAATAAAATCTTTAAAAAAAAAAAGGTAACTGGGAAATGAAGGCATTATTTTTTCTGACTTGATATTTCAGGACATTGAGCTCACTTATGCTTCATTTTTTCTGGCAGACCTGAGGATCATTCCACAAGGTAGAACAACTCATTGACCCATTTGACTTGGCCCCAGGAATGCTTCGTACAGAGATTTCCTATTCTGAAGAATTTTGATAGAATTCCCTGGAGAAAAACACCCATTTTAGTTGGCATATCCTAGAGTCCCTGGAATCAGTTACTTACTTACAATTCCTTAAAATTTGGAAGGATTTTGGAATTGCTGTTGTTTTCTTGGTAAATTACTGGATCATACTGGTGTCTTGGAATAAGGCAACACATTTTAAATGCAAGTTTCCATAAACTGCAACTCAATTTCCCTAGCTCCTAAGGGATTTTCACTGGCCCAGACTCAGGAAGAATTTTCTTCTGTGGGATCCAAGACTTCAGAGACCAAACATTTCCTGAAGACTTTCCTCTGCTTTCTGACCTCTACCTACCTCCTCCCAAAGACACACAAAGTAACCATTTCTGATATGCGCAGGCAGCCAAGAGTGCCTGGTGGGCCTAAGGGGCAGGTTAGGGGAACAAGGGAACATGAATCCAAGAGTCTTTCTCTGCATTATGGCACCATGTTGTTGCCTGATGGCTTGAGTATGTTAACCCCTTGCGTTATGACTAGAAGTTTTACTTCCCACCCCTGGAGCTTTTCTGAGAAATTGATTTTGTCCCTGGTGTTCATTTATATTCCAGAAACCAACTCGATCATAAAATAGGAGTGATGGTTAGGAGTAAAGGCAGCCAAGAGGACGTAAATTATCAGACTCTGGCACCGCCAAACGTTTTGAAACTCATTAGTTCTGCTGCCTCTCCCCCTTAGCTTGTTAAAACCTGGCCTGGGTATGTTGGGTCCGTGTT
Source organism: Neomonachus schauinslandi (assembly GCF_002201575.2). Lineage (NCBI taxonomy): Eukaryota > Metazoa > Chordata > Mammalia > Carnivora > Phocidae > Neomonachus > Neomonachus schauinslandi. The sequence continues at coordinate 149,664,464 of NC_058406.1, forward strand.
TGGGGACAGAATTTTAGAGCCATTATTAGGAGATGTGCTGGCTTGGTGTACATTGCCCACTCACCCACGCTGGTCATACCAGGCCCTCTCCCTGCCACTGCCCAATCCTGTCATCTGCATCCCTCCAAAGTTCTGCAGAGACCTCTAAGGTCATGTTCTCCCACCTTACAAAGTTGCAAATATCTTTCGCGCATCATTTCAAAAGTCTTGTCTGAACTAGACTTTCTCTGCTCCTTCTTTGTTTCCTCTGTGTCCTGGCATCCTTACTTCGCTCCCCACCCCCGGGCCTGGTCTGGTCCCCGGCCAGTGGACGTTCTGTTAATACGAACTGGCACTGGTGGGGTGTTCTGGGCACTGCCAAGACAGGTCCTGGCACTTGTCCCCAATTATCCCAATTCTCACCATTTTTTCCTCATCACCATCATCGAGGGATGCCTCCTGCAGATCATGACCCCAAGTTCAGGATAGAGTACCCCTGCCATGCCTCCCTTCTCGCAGGAGATGCTCTCCCCCCACCCCCACCCCACGCCGCAAGTCCCCCAAAGCCTCTGTTGTTCGGAGTTTGCGGTCCGAACCCCTGGAGTCCGAATCCCGCCTGGGCTGGCGGAGGGACCGAGAGGAGCGGGGTGGCGGCAGGCAGGGCGCACGGCCGGGGTGCCCAGCTCTGGGGCTGCCCGCAGGGTGAGGCCGCTCCCTCTCCGCGCCTTCCCAATCCCCAAAGAAGACACCCCTCCTTCCGCCCGGCCCGCTCCCCACCCTCGCCGCGGCGCCGCCTCCCCGCCGCCCTCCCGCGCTGGCCCCGAGCCTCGCAGGCAGCCAGCGAGCGAGGGGAGCGCTCTGGGATGGGACTTGGAGGAAGCGGCGAAGGAGGAGACAGCGGCCGCGGCTCCCACGAGCGACCCCCGAGGAGAACCGCGCCCCTCCGAGCGCCGAGGAGGCCGACGACGGAGACCCGGGTGGCTGCGCCCGTCTCGCTGCCCAGGCGCCCGCGGCAGCGGCTGCAGGTGAGCGGGGCGCGCTTTCCCCGGGGCTCTGTGCACGGCCCCGGCTGCCCCGAGGCGCGGACACACCGGCCGACAGCCTGACGGACCGACAGACAAACCGCAGAGCTCGGGCGGACGGGCGCACGCGGCCGCCGCCCCCAGGCCTGCGCGCCCGCCTCGCCCCGGCCCCTGCGGCTCCGCGCGGCCCCTGCGGCCAGGCGCCCCCTCCCGCCCCGGGGCCCGTCGCTCCGGACCCCGCTGGGCCGGCGCGAGCGGAGGTTGGCGCTGCCCGGACCCCCGGGCGGCGAGAAGTCAGGCCAGCCCGGCCGGGCGAGCGGGGCGCGCTCCCTGCTCGGGGCGCACGGCGCGGCCGCCAGCCCACAGTGCCCCGTGGGGGCGCTGTGCCCCGCCGCGGGGACTCCGGACCTGGGCTCCCGCGGCCCGGGGGGGGGGAGCGGGGGGGAGACTTGTTGAGCGGGCACATCCAGTGTGATTCCTGTCCTACTGACAGGCCCGATCGAGTCGGATTCCTCCCCTCGGTCGGCTGGTATTTTAATGCCGTGTCATCTGGATTTTGTTCTTGGTCCTCCGTCTGGTGTCTCTCCATTGTGGAGAAGGGAGAGAAGGGGGAGGGCATTTTGTGGTAGTTGCTGGAAACCCCCCGAGGACAGTTTGGGGAGGAGACAGAAAAACGGGGACCCTCTCTCGTTAAGGTCTCCAGGACTGGACGCCCGGGAAGGTAGCTCCTCAGGAACGGACCCCCACCCTGAACCAACCCATTTGACCAAGTTCCAAATTGTCATAAATCAGGGGGCCAGGATGCATCTGCACCAAGTGCATTGATTGGGCGGGCCTTCCAGGAGAGGGGAGGCTGCAGGGGTAGGTGGTAAAGGGCATAGAATCTGGGATTAGCCTGTCTAGGTTCAAACCCTGGCTGTGAAGCTCACGGGTTGGTAACCTCGGAGTAACCCAACTACTCTATGCCTCAGTTTCCTCATCTGTCTAATGGAGATGTTAATACCTACAGGACTGTGAGGATTAAAGTCCTTAGAACAGTTCCAGGCACATCCTAAAGCTACCTGGTGAGTTCCATTACCTCTCTTACCAGAGAAAGCAAGGAGTTCCTATGAGCAGTCACCTCCTCCCCAACTCAGGAAGATAGCCTCTCCACAGATACAGGAAGGTAGCAGATAATCCACATGTCGTTAACTGGGGTTTTCCATTCTGGAGGCCACTCCTGCGCAGCTCTCCCTACCTGCTCTCTAAGGGACAGCTTCATAAAACCATGTCAAGATACCAAAATGGGTTTATGGCCTGGAAAGTTTCCTCTTCGCCCCTGAAACTTGGTCCCTTAGAATCCCCTTGAGAATGCACAGATCTGTGGCTCTTCACTACCTGTCCACACTTTTATTCCTGCCAGTAGAATTCAGCCTGAGGCCTCCCAGTTGCCGGGACTCTCTTTTTTGTAAACCTGGGCTCCAGGGTTCCCTTGCTCCTAGCATCCAGACCCAGACAAACTGGAACCACTGTGGCCTGAGCTCACTCACTGGAGACGCCATAGCAGAGTCCACCTCCGAGATACCCTCCCATGGCTGTCATGCCCTGGGCTCTTACCAGCAAGCACCAGGTATCTCTGTTCAGCCAGAGGTAGTTGTAATGAGGCCCAAGATTTAAAGAAAAGGAAATAGGTGATTGCTCCTTGAAAGACAGCAAAGAAATAGGAGGGTCTTTGGAAGTTCTAGAAGGAGATCCCACAATTTTCCTCGAAACAGCTCTGACTGGTGCCTAAAAGAAGGCAAGGAGTAAGGAAGGGGTGTGGCTGGAGAAAGGGGTAGAGACAGGCTCAGGTCTCAGAAAAGCAGGCCGCAGGGTGTGATGGGTGTCAATGCTGGTGGGCACCAGGTGTTGGGCGTGAAGCCGGGCAGGCAGTGACGGAGGACATGCTAAGCCTCAGGGGTGAGTGCTGGAGTTTAAGACCAGTCAAGTGGGTCAGAGGGTCTCTAGCGCTTTCCCCGGGACCCACTGCCCTCTGGTCTGCAGCACCTGTGTTCAAGAGAACCCTTTCCTGGGACTCCCCATCTTTAGGGAAGCTCAGGAGGGCTGCCCTGCTTCCCACTGTGAGAATAGCTCGGGAGGATCATCGGAAGAGGGAGGCTGAAGCGCCAAGAAGAGCGGAACATGTCGTCACTGTTGCTAGTAAACAGTGCCAGAAAGGCCCTTCCAAGGGACCAGTTGCCCCTGGAGCTCCAGACTGTGAGGTCATCTTTGAACCCTGCCATGTGGCTTGGCAGACGGCCATCACTGCCTTACCTGGCAGGACCCTGAAGGGGACTCAGAGGGAAAGGCAGGGCTGGGCTGGATCCCAGACGCTTGGGCCCTTGTCAGAAATTGGTGGTAGTGACGAGGTCAGTGGTGAGAGGGAGCGGGGGCCCAACCCGGAGAACACACTGATCTTGGCACCTGAAGGACCTGGCTGCCAGTCTCAGCCCTGTGTGTGTGTTTGTGTGTTTGTGTGTGTGTTGGGGGGGGGTGGCTGGGGGGAGTTGTTGAGGTCAGCATTATAACACAGGGCCAGATGACAGGGCTTTGAATGCTAAACTAAGGACTCTAGATTTTACTGTGTTGGCATGTGGAAGTTGGAACTCTGGCAGTTTTTGAGCAGGAACATGATAAGCAAGCATGATAGTGTGTTGGGAAGATTGAATTCAGCACTGGTGCTAGATGGATTCAGTAGGGGAGACTTGGAAACAGTCTATTAATTAGGACTAATGTTCAATTCCAACTTACAGAAAAAAACTGAAATAACGGTGGCTTCAAGAAGGAAGTTTATTTCTGTCTTGCGTTCTAGAAGCCTGGAGGTGGTGAGTCCAAAGTGAGAGTGAGGTCAGGGACCCACACTCCTGTGCCTCGCTTTACCATGCAGCGTGGCTTCCATTTCTATCGTGGGTCATGGTTCAACATGACTGCTGGGTATCCAGCTGGGATGTTCTCATTCCAGCTAGCAGGAAAGCAGGAAGCAAGGAGGTCAATTCCCCATCCCTCCTTTAGGACACTTTTCAGAAGTTGTACATACCATGACCACTGCCATCCACTGGCCAGCATGTAGTCACAAAGGCAAGAAGGGAGGACTGGGAGCCATGGTCTTTATTCTAGCCTGTCACACGTCCAGGTAAAAAGTGGGAGTATTACCAAGGAAGGAGAGGAAGGAAGATATTGGGGGGGGGTAGCTGCCAGTGGTCTCTGTGATGGGAATAAGGTCTAGGACTGTGACCTCGGTGTGGATGGGAAGGGAAGAAGACATGAGTGACATCACTGAGAAAAAAAATGGCAGGATTTGGTGCTTGAGTGCATGGAAGGGAAAAAAAGATATGGAAGGAATGACCATATATACCAAAATATGAGGGGAGGGTTTTTTCCTCCCAAAAAATTATTCCTTAGAAAAGAGGAAATTGCCCTCTATTTGAGTCCTTGCAAAGTCTCTCAAAGTACAGGGAATCTAGCAAATATTTTGAACAAAGTGCTGTTTGGGGAAGACACACTATGTTCAAAATGTTCTCAAAGTGCTACCTTTGGATACATCTAGATACATACCAAAACAATAAAAAAAATCAACTCGGATTTTGTAATTCTTCTTTTTTTTTTTTTAAAGATTTTATTTATTTGACAGAGAAAGACACAGCGAGAGAGGGAACACAAGCAGGGGGAGTGGGAGAGGGAGAAGCAGGCTTCCCGCGGAGCAGGGAGCCCGATGTGGGGCTCGATCCCAGGACCCTGGGATCATGACCTGAGCCAAAGGCAGACGCTTAACGAACTGAGCCACCCAGACGCCCCGGATTTTGTAATTATTCTTGAGGGCACAATTTCCCAGTTGCAAGGATTGGATGATGCTGGATACAGTCCTTTAAAGAACAACACAATGAGTGAGTAAGTTGCAGAGATACACTGTCCTCTTCTGTTGGCCCGAGATAAAACCTCCGGCGGCAGCATCCCATATGGGTCTGGAAAGTGCTGTGTCTCAGACAACTTAGACGGGGGTGGAGAGGTTAGAAGACTCAAAACGTATCTTTGTTGTTGACACAACAGTGATGTTTGAAAGGCAAGCATTTGAAAACATTGTTTTATGGAACATTTTTAATGAGAAAAGCCTTACTTCTAAAGTGATAACATTATTTTGTAATTTAAAGTGTTTTGAATAGGCATTTGTGACTAAGTTGATACATTAGTTACTGTGACTTGATATTTGATATTTAATCTATATCCTTTTAAAATTATATATTTAACTTGGCTGAGAAATTTGAGGGAGGGGGTCCTCCCGTCATAGGAGATAGCCGCTGGGGTTGCCTTTATTTAGGCAAATATCCTATATAGAGAAAGACATGAGCTGGGACTTGGCAGTTGTCAGTTGCCAAACTAGGGCCAGTTTGATCCAACATTTATTGATCTTTCGTTGGTCAATAAGTGTGTTTATTCATCATTTGTCTATTTTCTAAAAACTTATTTATAAAATTTGGCCCCCAGCACATGGGTGATACAGCAATAATAAGGTATGTCCCAAGGAACAGCTCACAAATGAGGCAGGGAGACAGATCTAGTAGCAAGAAAAAGAAAGCGAGGGCTAGAGCAGACAACAAACCCACTGTTCCGGGTGTATAGAGAACTCAATCCTTACTGGGAAAACTGGAGAACATTTTAGAGAGTGGGTAACACAATGAGCTGAGCCTTGAGGAATGAAGGCGATTTTGGTTCATGTAGGGCTTCCAGGCCAAGGGACCAGCGTGGAGGGAGGCACTGACTGTGATAAGAATCTGAGCTCCTCAGGCCAGGGAGATGGTGGGGATAGAAGCTTGGCTTTGTCCCTTAGCTAGCTCTCAGGCCTTGGAGAGTGTCTTCCCCTCTTAGTGTCCCATTCATAAAATTGGGAACTCGTCCACCTCACAGAAGAATTGTAGGGATCCAACGAGATGATAATATAGAAAATGCCTAGGTCACTGCCTGGGACATAGTAAGCACTTAAAAAATAGTAACGGCCTACCCCCTTTCTCTTCTTGTCCAGAGGCAGAGTTTACCACCTTGTAGAAAGTCATGCCCAACCTTCTTTAGGATCGCAGGATTGTGCTGGCCTGTGGCCTGGTTTAGGTTGAGAAACACTGTTCTCAGGCCATGCCTCTCATTTTACAGCTGACTAATTAAAACCCAGAGAGAGAAGTCACCTAACTGAGGTCACGCAGGGTGTTCTAACAGGGCCAGGCCTCTCCTCTCAAGGCCTACAGCACATCCTGTTGGCTCTGGTGGGATCCTACTCGCCTGACAATTTACTTGGAATGGGGATGCTTAGAAGAACCCAAGGCTAAGAGGGTCAGAGCAGTCTCCTCTCTCCTTTCCCCCACCCCCTTGCTAGAGCTCAATGAAAAGACTCATTGTCCCATGGAGAGGAGAAACATTGTTAAAACAAAGTCAAAGCTGTTGTATTTTTTAAAAAATATTCTTTCCGTGCCCCTGAATGCTTCACAGAATCTGTTCAGATTGAATTAACCTCTGTTTCCCAGCACAACAATCCTCCTATGCCCATACATGAAAGGAATTGTTTCTCAAGCATCAGTCCATTTCCCAGCTAGAACGAGCTCCTGTTCTCCAAATGCTTGCAGTGAGCTGTAAGTGCCCAACTGAGCAACATTATTAATATGGGGTCCATGCTCTGACCTTTTTTTTTTCTTGTCTCACTGCCATTGCATTTTTTTAAAAAAGTCTATCTTGCCTATATTAATATTGTCCTACTGGTTTTATGTTGGCATGTATACAATATTTTTTCCCACATTCCTTTAGTTTCTTTTAAACAGCTTTTTTGAAGTATAACTTACATACCAATGAAATTCATCATTTTTAGGGGACAATTTGATGAGTTCTGACAAATGCATACAGCCATGTAACTTCCACCATAATCATGATATAAATACTTCTATCGCCCCCCTCCCAAATTTCCCTCATGTCACTTTGTAGCTGATCTTCTTTTCCCACCCCCACGCCCTGGAATCACGGATCTGCTTTCTGTCATATAGTGTTGCTCTTTATTGAATGTCACATAAATAGAATCATTCAGATTATAATCTTTTGTGTCTGGCTGCTTTCACTCAGTATAATTATTTTAAGATTCAGCCTTTAATTGCCGAGTAGTATTCCATTGTATGGATGTACCGCAGTTTATTAATCCATTCATCAACATGTGGACATTTGGGTTGTATCCTGTTTTTAGCTTTTATAAATAAAGCTCCTATGACCATCTGAGTATAAGTCTTTGTGTGGATGTGTTTTCATATCTTTTGCGTAAATTCTGAGGAGTGAGGTTGCTGGTAGCAAGATGAAACATCTCAGTCTGTCCAGGACTGAGGAGTTTTCCAGGATGCAGGACTTTCAGGGCTAAAACATCGACAGTTCTGGGTAAACCAGGACAGCTGGTCACTTGTGCTGTGTCATTTGGCAAGTGTACATTGAACTTTATGAGAAACTGGCAATTTGTTGTCCAGAGCCTCTGCACCATTTTGCATTCTTACCAGCAATGTATTAGGGTTTCAGTTTCTTCACATCTTCACCAATACTTGGTTATAGCCATCTTTTTAATTTTAGTTTTTCTAGTGGATTTGTCATGGAGTCTTATTGTGGTTTTAATTTGCATTTTTATAATGACTAAGACTGTTGAACATCTCTTCATATGATTATTTGTCATCCAAATATCTTCTTTGCTGGTGTGACTGTTCAAATATTTCACATATTTTCAGATGGGTTGTCTTCTTACTGAGTTTATAAGAGTTTATATAGTCGGATATAAATAACAGATCAGAAATGCGTAAATCTTTTCCACCAGTTTGTGACTGACCATGCCATTGCATTTAAAAGGAAAGTTTTAAATACTTTCAGATATTAGCATTATTTTTAAGTTATATATTTGTATGTCATTATTCTATTATACTGGTCATAAATGAGCATAAAAGTTAAGTTGATGTGTGTGTTAAATGGCTTAATATGACAAAATGAACAATGTTTACTTTATATTAATTGGTTTGGTTGCATAATAAGAACAACAAGTAGCTTACTGAGCACTTACTATGTGCCATTCACTGTTCTGCGTGCTTTATGTATAGGGCTGATTTAATCCATACAACAACCAGGTCTATTTCTTATCCCCGCTTTAAAGATGAGGAGACTGAGGCACAGAGAGGATAAGAGTAACCTGCTCAGTGTTAGACACCTAGAGCTTGGTTCTGTGTTTTCTTTTTCCTTTTTTTAAGTAAGCTGCACGCTGAACATGGGGCTCGAACTCACCACCCTGAGATGAAGAGTCTCATGCTCTACTGACGGAGCCAGCCAGGTGCCTCAAGTTCTGTTTATTTTTCACGCCTTCCCCTTCCCCTATTCCCCTTTTAGTTAGTGATGGTGACCTGAAAACACAAACACTTCTTGAAATCAGCAGGAAACCCAAGCACATGAAATGGTATTGTTTTTTGAAAATGATACTCACCCACCACATCATGTTCCAAATGTTTGGATTTAAATGCAAATATGTCAGGTTGCAAGTGGGCTTAGAGAACGTGTTGTATACATTTTGAAATAAATAAAGGGGGACTTTGTATTTTCTCAGTTTGGAGGAAGGAGAAAGCAGTAAAATAATAACTCACATATAAATGACATAACACACCTAAAAAGTCATTTAAAATGTGATAAATACCCAGGAAGCTTGAAAGTAAATAATAGGTTTAAGACGAGAGAAAGAGGCAAACTCTTCTAAGTGTTCTTCCTTTTCTCAGAAGGAATCTCACAGTTAAAGCTATGAAAAAGGGCCAATCTAATTAGTGAAGAATTTAATTTATTTAAAAAGTTGGGGGCAATAGTTATCAGTAATGAGCTGATATGCTCTGGAGTTTCGCCACTTTATCAGCTGCATAACCTTAGGTAAATTACCTACCTTCTCTGAGTTACTGTTAGAATTAAATGACTTAATACATTTAAAGCATTTGGCCCAGTGCCTGGCACATGGTAAGTGCTGTACAAACATTTGCTATTTTTAATAGAATTTTAATGCATAGGGGAAAGTGAGTTAGCTCTATACAGCAAGTGTGAAAAACTTTGGGCTTTGAAGTTTGACAGCCGGGGTTTATCTCCAGGTCAATTCCTGAAAGCAATTTGCTGAACAAACAATTCACTAATTACTGAGTATTTTTTTTTAAGTTTTGGGAAATGGTCTTTGCCCTGGCCCTACCCTGTTCCTGCCTCTGACGGCAGAACAGCTATGCCCTTTCATGAGTTGTCTTCTGGGATTTGACTTGCAGCTAATTGGGTTTTCTGCTAATCAATGAATTGGTAAATTGGCCTGCTTACCCTGGGTTTGAATCCCTACTTTGCTACTTACTTTAGCTGTTTGACCGTGATCAAGTTACTGAGCTTCTGTGAGCCTCCGTTTCCTCATCTCCAAAAAGCAGAAGTAATCATTTTGATTTCTGCAAGATAGGTATGAGGATTAAATGAAGTCAGTTGGGTGAAATTGCCAAGCACAAGACAAGGACTTAGTAAAGATTTTACATGCACGTGATGTTACTTAAATGTTGTTCCTCCTTAAATCTTCCCTCCTCCCCACCTAATTTATATAAATTAATAAATTGTGATGACACTCACACAGGCAGGACAGTCTTTTTTTTTTTTTTTTTAAGATTTATTTATTAATTTGAGAGAGAGAGAGAAAAAGAGTGTGGGGGGGGGAGGGGCAGAGGGAGAAGGAGAGAGAGAATCTCAAGCAGACTCCATGCCCAGCACAGAGCCTGACATGGGGCTCTGTCTCATGACCCTGAGATCTTGACCTGAGCCAAAATCAAGAGTGAGATATTTAACTCACTGAGCCACCCAGGCGCCCCCAGACAGAATAGTCTTGACATCACTCACCGTGTGGCCAAGTACCTTTCTCATCCTATGTGAAGCACTGAGATAGGCCATCCTGGGAAAACCTGGTTCTGACCCTGTCACTTCCCTGCTTAGAATCCTTCTGAGCCTTTATACTAGCTATACCAATACAGAAAATGGGTAAAGGCGGTGCTGTTCTGGTAGACAGGGCTCCTCTGGTTCAAAGTCCCCTTGCCACTGTGGATACCTGGAACTCAGAGTTAGAATTCTTTATTCCTGCTCAACATCGGGTTTGATCCTATTCCTCTCTCGTCCCCCAGCACCTTTGCTCATTTGCTTGTCCCCACCTCCCCATGTGTGCCAGGCACTATGCTGAATGCTTCAGTTACATGCATTAATTCACTCAGTTAACTAATATTATCCCATATTCCCACAAGCCTCAGGAGGTTAAGTAGCTTGGCCAAGGTCATACACAGTGAGTTTCAAGAGTCGGGATTCAAAGGCAGGAAGTTTGGTGCCAGAGTCCAAGCCCTTAACTACTGCACCCTGCTGCCTCTTAAGAGACATGTGAGGGAGGCAGGAAGGCAGGGAGGCTGAGAGGCTCACTATGTGATGCTACCTTGTATCAGCTGTACATACATTCCTTGGGAATTTATATATATTACTTTGTGCCATACACTATTATTAGACTGAAGGAATAATGTTACTTTGAATCTTCAGATATGATTTTTTCCTTTTTCAAATCCAAGATATAGAATATGATTATAGACAATTGATAAAAAATAACCCCAAGGAGAAACTTGAGGATAGATCTTTTTTTCCCTGTCAAGTTTTCCATTCAGTCTCATAGAGACCAAAGTGACAAAAAATTTTAATATGCATGCCCTGCTCAGAGTATCCAGAACCTACCAATGGAAGTTCCTTGAGTTCTTAAGGATCAAACACATAAGTGGCATTTTAAGGACAAGGGGCATGTTTGATACTGAAAAGGTGGCACAGCGGGTCTGCAGCACCTAGAGTTCAAGGAGACCTGGAAATCTCACCCTGCTCCCTTTTCCCGTTGTGTCTGTCACAGCCTTCCCCTCTTCCTCTTCTCGAAGATGGAAAAGATGCTGGTGGGCTGCTTTCTGTTGGTCCTCGGACAGATCCTCCTTCTCCTTCCCACTGAGGCCAGGGAGCGGCCTCCCTGGAGGTCCATCTCCAGAGGGAGACACACTCGGACCCACCCCCAGACGGCCCTCCTGGGTGAGTGATGGGGGCTCTGCCTCCGAAGCAAGCAGGAAGAGGTGGTTAAGGGTGGACCTCCAGGCAGGAGATGGACACATGTCAGTCAGGAAGCTCTCTTATCCCTCAGTCTCCTGTTGGGTTTTGGGGGGGTGGGGTGGGCTGGGGGAGGGAATGGATCTCATTGGCAATGAGTGCATGGGGTTTTCAAAATGAAATTGAAACCCTTCTATTTCAGAGCCTCCCATTTAATCTGAGGTTCATGACTTTTCTCCCAATACGCAAGGAAAAAATCTGAAAAGGTCCTGGTTGTACTTCTCTGAACAGGGTGTTATGAGAGTTTTTCATTGGATTTGTCCAGCTAATCCGTGTTAATAACGCTTCCCTGCATGGCAGCATGGGGAAAAGAGCAGGCAGTTTTGCGGAAGGTGGGAGCAGCCTCAGAAGACAGGTGGGGATACTGTGAGTGGAATCAAGATACCAGGAATAGAAAATATCGGGGTTCTCTTATGAACATGTTTTCTTCAGGTGAATTTTTCTTTTTCTCCAAGAGAAAGGAAAGATCGTAAAAACACACAGACTATGGATAAATGGAGCTGGTTGTAAATATAGGCTCTGGTAAGCCCAGGATGTGGAGGTAATAGGAAGGTCAGCCAGTGGAAGGAGAATAGGTTTTGGCATAGACCTGTGTTCATGTCCTGGGTCTGGTACTTACATGTGTATACTTAGGCAGTGCAGTCTCTCTGGGGTTCAGTTTCCCCATCCATAAAATGGGAATGTTAATGCTGACCTTGGAGTATTTTTTGTGAGGAGAAAATAAGTTAAAATAAACATAAACTGTAGGTATGCAATGAATGATAGCTTTACAACAACTGTTGTTCTATGAGGTCCTCTGAAACTGTTTTATAGCTTGTTGGCCAGGTGACAGAGTCTGACCCCCTATGAAGGCCGTTGAAAGAACTGCCCAATTGCCTGGTCGCCTCAGTATTCAAAATTACAGAGATCAGGGCAACTCCAAACGCTCTGTTCTGAGAGGTTAGAATCTTTACTGATGTTCACTAAATGATGGCCCCATGATCCTGGGCCTTCCACGTCTTTAGTCTTCTGAGAATCTGTTTCCATAGTGACATCAGCATAAGACTTTTGCGAATGTGGCAAGGACTGGGGCATGTTTACTACACTGATTGAAAGGCTTTTTAAAAACAAATTTCAAGATGATAAACGTGTGTATATATACACACACACACACACACACACACAGACACACACATATATATGTATAACATGTAGTATATATACGTATACACACACAGAGGGAGAGAGAGAACTTAAAATGCCTGATTCCTACAGCAGCAGCCGCGATTGCACAGTTGGGTTTCTGATGGCGCTTTCAGAATGAGCCCCCACACACTTAGCTGGAAAAGCATACTCCTCTTGGCCCTAAATACCACCCCCCCGCCCTGACACCCACACACCGCGGCTTCCCTATGTCAGCATTCACTGCCCTCTTCGTCGCCCCAAGCTCAGGCTCTGAAGTAGAAACCCCTCGGGCGCCTGGGTGGCTCAGATGGTTAAGCGTCTGCCTTCAGCTCAGGTCATGATCTCAGGGTCCTGGGATCGAGTCCCGCATCGGGCTCCCTGCTCCTTGGGAGCCTGTTTCTCCCTCTGCCTTTCTCTCTCGCTCTGTCTCTCATGAAAAAAAAAAAAAAATCTTTAAAAAAAAGAAACCCCTCATCTTCTAAAATCAGCCCCACACCCAGTATTGCCTCCTGTTCCTCATTTCGCCGGAGAATGTGCCAGAGCCAAGGAGGAGGCGGGAACATGGCGCATCTTCCCGCCCCAGAGAGTGGCCAGTGGCCGCTCCCGGACGTGCTAGACGGCCGCTGGGCCCGTGAATGGGGTTGAGTGAGAATCATGAAACTGGAAGGCAAACACCACAACTTTCTGGCCTGGATTCTCACGTGCCATCTGCTTTTGGTCTTCCTCTGACAGGGAACAAAGATGCAGAAGCCACATTCACTGTAGTCCTTGCCCTGATCCTGTGATTTTGTCTTCATTCTTAGAATACGGTGTCTCCCATGTTATGGGTGTTCGCTTTTCTCGGCTTTTTGTTTTCGATGTTCTAAACATCGCCCAGGCGCGTTTCACTTTCATGGCACCTCATTGTGGCTGTAGTTAAGGTCCGCCCTGCATGACTTATTTCACTAGTCACTTACTTGCAAGGGTGTCTCTGAAGGTTTAACAGAGAAACAGAATTGTTTCTTAGGTTGATTCTTCGTTTGAATTTTCTGATTTTTTAAAAAAAGTTTATATTTCATGTCTAAAGTCAAGTCAGAGTTCCAGTAACAGCTTGAGCCAGTTTAAAAAAATAAAGCGTGTATTTATCAGCCCCGCTTATGAATGTTTGCAGGCTGCCCAGATGATAGTCAGTGGTGATGTGTGTCCACGTGAGCTTCCCTCCTACTTCATTCATTCATCTGGAGTTACTGCTGTGTGGCAGACACTGGGGGTTCAGGAAGCACATGGGTAGTGGGGGAGACAGACATGGAAAAGGGTCATTAATTTGGTGGAATTGACGTGCAACAGAAGCAACATTAGCTAGGTTATAGCCCCACTCTCCCTGCTGTCCACTCAATATAAGGCAGTGGGTCTCAGACGTTCTGGTCTCAGGATCCCTTTACAGTGAAAAGTTATTGAGGATCCCAAAGACTTTTTGTTTTTGTGGGTTAGATCTATTGATATTTACTGGGTCAAATATTGAAATGGAGAACTTAAAAATATATTACCTAACGAATTAATTAAAAATAACAATAATAAACCTACAACATAACCCGTAACATAAATAAAAATATTTGTATAAAAAATGACCTTTTCTCAGTTAAAAAAAGAATGGCACTGTTCTACATCTTTACAAATCTCTTTCATGTCTGGCTTAATCGAAGACAGTTGGATTCTTACCTTGTCCATTCAGTCTGTCATGAAATGTTGTTTTGGTTGGACTACCTGAAGAAAATATGGCCTCCTGAAAAAGGAAAAGCATTTTAATAGCCTTTTCATATAATTGTGGATATTTTTCTTTGAGATGACACCAAAACTTGACAAATGATAGTTTCTTAAAGGTTAGTTGCAATGTGGAAACGAAAACTGCATCAATAAACTTTTCATGCTCTATGTACTCATGAGAAAATAATATAAAAAGCAAACATTCGTGCTATTATGGATATAGTTCTGACCCCATAGGCCCTTTGAAGGGATCTCAGGGACCCTCAGGGATCCCTAGACCGCACTTTGAAAACAGCTGGTTTAGGGCTGCATTCCTAGTGAAGGCAGAGATCCTCCCTGAGGGATGAGCGGGCAGGAGGAGTGAGGCTGGAGTGTCAGGTGGAACCTGGTCAGGCATTGGGGGACCGGCATGCCCGTGAGGCGGGTGGTCTGAGCTGGAGACAAACCTGGAGGAGGGAACCAAATTACTGAGGGCCAGGGGCTCTGCAGCTCTGACAGAGTTTGGGCTTCATTTGCCAGGGGTGGGAACCCCTGGGGGACTTGAGGCAGGCACCAGTAGTGATCACTGCTGACCCTCTGTCCATTCACTGTGCCATCTGGACAGCCTCAGCCTTCCTGGGCTGTGGCAAAGGGCAGGGAGAGCCTCTGTGTGCAGGCCACCAGGACAATGAAGGAGCCCATTCTCCAGCCCCAAGTCCCTTCCAGGCAACCATGCTGGCTGGTGGAGTTGGGAGTTGCAGGGTGCGCCATACTCAGAGCCTAAGCCCGTGAAAGCCTCCAGATTCATCCCTCTGTACTCATTCTTTATCAGTGGTGCACATTCCCTCCCAAACTCCCAACTCCTCCTTAGGGTGCCTTCAAGGTGGGGCTCACCAGAAGTCATGTTGCCTCCAGCCCTGATTACTGTCTGCTTGGCTTGTGCACAGTTTTTCTCTTTACTCTATGACTGCCACAGGGTGGGGTGGAGCTGTTGCCAGGGCAACCGGTGGATTCCTATCAGCCTTTTGGAAACCTTAACCCTTTTGCCCAAACTCCCACAGTCCTTGACTCCCCTCACCCCAAGAACGAGAGTCCGCAAAGGGTCTACACTTCCGTGGGCTGGCTCTCCCTGTTTTGTTTGCCTTTTACAAGGTCTTGTTGACATGGGCATTCTTTTCTAAATTTACCAAGCTCGCTCGTTTTATTTCTACTAACCTCAAAACCTTTTCCCTTCCCTGTAACAGATGCCCCTTGGGATCAATAGTATCCACGCAGAATTCATGTTTGCATTTTGAGAGAGAGTGTTTTAAGTGGGAGGTAGAGATTTTAAAGGAGGCTAGCCCCATAGTATGGTTAAGGAATGGGGGGAGCTGAACTCCCTCTCCCCCCCACCCCCCCTGCCCCCACCAACACATACTCTGCTAAGGAAAATTCCAGGTGTTCAGGGCTACGAACAGTGAAATTTCTTCACAACAGTTAATTTACTACTTAAAAATAAAGCTAATGAAGACAATCTAAGAACTCACTATATATAGCCCCAAGTTCTATTCCTTGGCAATCACAGTACTTATGAGGGACTTATTTCCATTCTTGCATACATTTCTAATGAAATCTGACATCGAAATATTAGTAAAAATGCAATGTGTTTCATATAAGGACCTGCAACCTCCTAAATTAACAATGTGACCGAAGGAATGGGCCAGCCAAGAGAATTAAGTGTAAGAATGTCCTACTCTCTGTTGCCAATGGAGGTTTTTGCCTATGTTGATAATTATTAACATTTTCAAGTGCTGGCTGCCAGCAAATGAATTTCCACATCCTAAAACAATCCTCCTAATTGACATGCGTTGGCACCCTCAGTGAGGAAGGAACAGCACATGCCAGAGGCCATCAGAGTTTCTGGCTCCTGGAGTGACAGACCTATTGAAGCCACATGTTTTATATGCCCTGGAGCCACCTTACCAAGTTTTGAACTTTTGTCTCCTTCCCTGAGCTTTCAGGGGGCTTTGTTCACCCTCTTTCTTCTACCTGGAATAGCTTTCCTTGGCCAAGGCCTGTGATCGGCCAGGGCCAGCTCAAATGCGGCCTCCTCCCTCTCCCAGCCAGGCAGGACCCTCTTGGGATGGGCCACGCCCACTGCGGTCCTCTGCTCAGCTGTCAACCTTGTCTGCCTTATATTCCAAGGGGTAATAGTGGCACTTACCCAGGATGGATTCCTACTCTAGTTATTTTTGTGCTTGCCTGGTTTTTACCTCTAGACTATAAACCTTTGAAGATAAAGACCGTTTTTCATGTCTCAAAGCACCTCTGGAGGCTACTCTCATTACGGAGCCCCTGCTGTGAGTAGGGACATGCTAGCTCATTGAATCCGCGAGAAAGAAGACAAAACGCCGCAAGGTGGCTATTGGTTTATCTCATTTGCAGGAGAGGAAGCCCAGGCTCAGAGAAGTTAAGCAATTTGGCAAGCTTGTCAAGGCTTCTGCAAACCTAGGGAAAAAAAGGTGCCCACTCCCACCCCCACCCCTCTTAGGGAGTAGATGCATGGCTTAGGGGATGATGTCCCCCGGGGTCCACGGACGTCAAGCCCTGGTGTTGGGTCCAGCCCACAGCAAAGCTCGGTACTTGTTGAATGCCTGAGTGGATGAGACGTGCAGATGACTGATTTCATCCCCATTTGGATGCCTCCAGTCTTGATTCCACTTATACTTAGCAGGTGACGTTGGGCGACTCGCCCTGTCCTCCAGTTTGTTCATCTACAAAGGGAAGTGGTTGAAGTCAGTGATCTTCAGGTCTCATCTAGGTTGTGATGACATCACTAATTCCTATGCCTTCCTGATGTCCCTTCTCTGGCTCCTGTGGTGAAACCCCCAATGCAATCCTTGGCTTTCTTTCACTTTCTCCCGGTGGGAGAGCCAAGGTGGAACCATATCCTGGAGGCTGAGGAGGGTTTTGAAACAGAAGAGGTGGGAGAGTAGAATCAGGTAGGAGGGTGGGCCGTGGGATCAAGTAGGGGAGAGGGGGCAGGAAGGCAGTATCAGGCAGAGGGGTGGGGTGGAGTGTAGGATCAGGCAGGGAGGTAGAGGGGACAGTAGGATCAGGTGGGGGTGTTGGGGACAATAGTATCAGGCAGGGGGGGGGGGGGCAATAGGATCAGGCATAGGGGTAAGGGAGCTGTAGGATCAGGCAGCAAAGCAGTGTTTCTCAAACTTTATTGTGCATCAGAAGCTCCTGAAAGCTTGTTAGAACACACACTACTGGTCCCTAAGCTCAGAGTGTTTGACTCAGTAGGTCTGGGTTGGGAACCTGAGAGGTTGTATTCCTGGAGATCTCAATTTGAGAATTACTGTAGAAGAGAAATCTAGAAGGTAGGGTAAGGGGATGGGCAGGAGGAAAAGATCTTAGGAGGAGACGCTGTGAGGCACAAGCCAGAAACACAATGCAGGGATGAGTAACATCGGCTAAGAAAACCGCAGTTGGAGAGGATAAACTAACTATAGGCTGGGTCCACCCCTTCTGAAGCTTTGAAAATAAGCTGCTGGCATTTTTCTACCCAGCGGAAGCTGGCAAAGGTGGGCCTCCCCACTGTGCAGGGAACCAGCCTCTTCCAGCAGTGATTAACACACGTCTAAACAATCGAGTGGCTGGTGTGTGTCTTTGTCATCAGGACTGATTATAAAAATGGAGTTTGATGGGTAGAGCTTATCAAATTGTTTTCACTAGAGCAGAGGCTTTTCAAAAATCAAGTCCTTTGAAGTGAGATCACACCCCATCTTCAGCCCTCCACTACGCATCCTGTGCTATACAATGGCAGCTGGGAACAAGGACTCAGTGGGAGGACTGTCATGGCTGCTACTCAGCCCAGATGCATGAAACGCTTCTCTTTGTGCCTGTGCTCTCTGCTTTATGTATAAACCAATGCCTCTGTTACCGTTCACGTTGAATAACCTGTATAAACTGAATTCCTCATTCCTATCTTGTAATTAATATTGGAAGAATTAAAAAAAAAAAAAAAAGCCTAGCATCTGACTTCCAATAAGCTACAAAGTTAAAAGCTTTCCTAGCCAGTGAATAAATAACTGGATTTTTTTTTTCTCCTACAGATTCTCTCTCTCCCCTTCTTTCTTCCTTTCTCTTTTCTTTTTTTTTTTTTTTTTTAAAGATTTTATTTATTTATTTGAGAGAGAGAGAGTGAGAGACAGAGAGCATGAGAGGGGGGAGGGTCAGAAGGAGAAGCAGACTCCCTGCCGAGCAGGGAGCCCGATGCGGGACTCGATCCCGGGACTCCAGGATCATGACCTGAGCTGAAGGCAGTCGCCCAACCAACTGAGCCACCCAGGCGCCCTCCTTTCTCTTTTCTATTAAACTCTTTATCCCCTTCCTTTTCTGTAACTCTCCTTTATCTCTCCCTATTAAAGCTCTTCCTCCCTCCCTCATTTCCTTCGTCAGTTCCAGGATGTTCTATCCTCAGCTTGCCCAGGAGGGGGGCATCCTCTCTGCGGGTGACATAGCCACTCTTCTTTTCTCTTCCTTGACGGCTTGTGGCTTGTCCCGTTGGAGGGCAAGGCATACAGTCTTACCCCTCTGGCCAATCATGTCCCAGGTCTCCCTAACCCATGGTAATAATTAAAGTAATGATAATGAGGGCTGTCTTTTTTTAGGGGGGGTGGGGGAGCATCTACTACGTGTCAGGCACTGTACGAGGCAGTTCACACTTTACTCCACACGGTGTTACTATCCCCATTTTACAGATGAAGAAACTGAAGCTCAGAGAGGTGAAATATCTTGCTCAAGGTCAGATAACCATTGAGCCGCAGAGGTGGGATATGAAACTACAACATGCCTTTTCCTCTGTTCAAACCCTTGCCCGCAAACCTACCTCTTCTGTTCTGTCCAACTCAATTGGACTCATCTTTCAGGGCTCAGTGGAAGCAGTCCTGATCTTTTAGGTCGGGATTTAGTACCCCAACAATGCATCCCCCCAGCATGCCCTATGTCCCAGAGCAGCACTTACAGCCTGGACAGCGATCGCCTGCTTCATCGTCTGTGTTGCGGCGGCAGGGATCAGTAATGTGCCAGGTACGCAGCAGGTACTCCATAGACGCCTAGAGGAGTAAGTGAACGAACAAATGAGCGAAAAGGAGTGGCCAGAGAGGAGCCGCCGAGCTGGTGGAGGTTTCCGAAGCCAGGGCATGTGGAAAAGATCCAAAAGGCCTGAGGATGTTTCGCTTGAAAAAATCGAAGGGCTCTCTGAAGGCTGTGTTATGGAGGAGTCCAGGTTTGTTATCAAGACCTTAAAGAGGAGGTGGAGAACCAAACACCTGTGCTTTCAAGGAAACAGGTTTTCCTTCCATACAAAATTCTGTAGCCACCAGATTAGCCCAGGAAGGAAACAGCTTGCCTCCTCGGGCTTCAGGGATGTGGAAAGCCTTGTGTGTAGAGGCTTAAATAAGTCTGTAATCTGCGAACCCTCATGGTCCAAGATTGTATGGAGTTGCCTGCAGGATTAGGAACTGAACTAGGAGATAAGGACTTTCTCTCCTATTAAAAAAAAAAAAAAAAGCTAAATATTTGCTTTCCAGGAACAATCTGCCTTAGGAGCCTTTCCAATAACAAATTTTAAGCAAGAGAGAAACTGAGAAATTTTTAGTGACTGGCAACATATAATTTGTTGAATCCCTGGGTTTCACTTCTGGCAATGTTAATTGAATGAATGAAAAGAATGATTACAGGTTAATTGTATTTGCTTTTTTGGTTAATTCATGTACAGCTTGCAGTCAGCGAATATGACTAGACCCTTACTCTGCGTGGCTCAATAGCCATCATGGGGCAGGTGTTTTTAACTTAAGTAGGATATTTTAAATTTTTTGTATTAAATTTATCTTCTTCATTTAAGTTATTCATTCTTGATTAATATCTTTTCCCTCCTTAACAGAGCAATTTATAATCATTTACAAATTTGATAAAATGCTTTCTATATCTTTATGTCCCCACTGAAAATATTAAAAGAATATTTTATATTCTCTTGAAATGATTATAAAGAATAATCATCTTTACTTTAAAAAGTTCATGTTTAAATATTTAATGACCTTTAGTTATTGAAAATACAAGAGGAGCTATTTCAAAAAGTTGCCCAAGTGATCAACCTATATATATTTCATGTATTCGCGAGAGGAAATATTATAGAGACTTGAGTTGTATATTAGTTTCTTAGGGCCGCCGTAACAAAGCACCATATATTGGGAGGCTTAAACTCCAGACATTTATTTTCTCACCTTTCTGGAGACTAGAAGTCCAAGATCAAGGTGTTGGCAAGGTATGTTTTTTTTCTGAGGCCTCTTGGCTAGGGCTCGCAGAGGACTGCCGTTGCCCCATGTCCTCATGTGGTCCTCCCTCTGTACCTGTCTACCTCCAAGTTCCCTCTTCTTATAAGGACACCAGTTACATTAGATTAGAGCCCACCCTAATGATCTCATTTAACTTTAATGACCTCTTTAAAGACCGCATCTCCAAATACACTCACATTCTGAGGTACTAGGGTTTAGGACTTCAACTTATGAATTGTGGGGGACAATACGTCTTCTCTGACACCTTCCTAAATAGTTTTTTTTCCTTTCTGATTCGCCGTGTATTCCCATTTCAGGGTGATAGATAGAACGTTACTGACACACGCCGGGGAAGCACGCTCAAAGACTCCAGAGATGTGGATGTCTCTGAGTCCTTTAAAGCAGGTCGGATGAACATGGTGGGTTGGACAGCCAACATCCTAGAGCTGGAGATGAGAAGCGAGTGCAGCATAGCCAGGATACGAAGCCAAGTCCGAGTAAGATTTTTCAAAAGCCAAGAATGAGAACCACCAGCTCAGAGCAGTCTTCTTTCAGTATATCCAGAGGAGGCTGATTTATAGGGAAAGATGAAAGGAGGGCCATGTGTGTATTTTGGCTGCTCAGAGGATGGTGGGTCTGGGAAAGGAGGAGGAGGGAGAAATTATCTTAAGGCCGTAGCCAGCCAAGGCCTGAGAACATCAAAGAGGAAGCTGATGGCCAGATGTACAAGGAGCTGATGCAGGGGAGAAATAAGAGGAATGTAGGCATCTGACGACAGGGGCTCAGGGCCAGGAGGGGCCTTCAGAAAGGCAGGATGCATTACATGCCGTGTGGGGCATTTGGGCCATGAGAAGCCTGGGGAGAATGAGTCTCAGAGGCCTTTAAAGTCAGGTTGGACCATAACGTAAACTGGGGAAGAATCCCATCCAGAGGGTTCAGACCTGGCAAAGGCTATGAGAGGCTGCTTTCCATCTCTAGCTCTTAATTCCCCGGCCCTGACACTAAGGCTTGTTCCAGTCGATGGGATCCATTCACTGAATGAGTATGTCCTGAGGATCCCCAGGTTACAAGCGCTGTGCTGGGCCAAGTGAAAGATGCAGCATCCTTCAATGTTTGGCACTCATTGCTGGGGTAGCCTGGGAAGCATGCCCTCCTCCTAGAGGGTACCATTTATCCATAGGTGCCCAGATGGTCAGACTCCCTGTGGCTGTCCTGCGTGATGGTCCCATCTACTGAAGGAAGCAGGCTCCTCCACCCCCCTGCTCCAGGCAAACTTGAATTTATCTCCAAAATGAAGAGGAATAGGAAAGTCATCAATTCTACCTAGCTATTTTTCTGTACCCAAATCGTTTAGCTCTAATACATTATTTTTTTCTTTCATGATTTGCCTCAGTTTTATCATTTATTCACCTGCTGTGTGAGGACAGCATTGTTTTGGGTGCTGATGATGCTGCAGAGTCCCATCTGGCTCCCTACCTGTCATGTTTTGGGGTTTGAGACAAATTCCCCAGTTGCAGGCAGCGTGGGTCTTTGGGGGGGAAATTTGTATGGGATCCGTGAGAGGAGGGGCTCCAGAGCCAGTGGAACTTACTCACAAAGCCATCTGGGCTTGATGCCTTCTGTAGAGAGGATATTTCTGACAACGAATTCGATTTTTTTTTTTAACAGTCATGAGTCTATTTGGGTTTCCTATTTCTTCTTGAGTCTGTTTTGCTAATTGGCGTTTTCCTTAATTTGTCTGTATTTTCAAATCTATCAGCATACATACAAAATACAGGTCATAACACTATTTTTAACACAGGGCATGGTATTTTTCAACAAAAAGTGCTCAGGGTTCTGTTCCCATAGTTCACAAAGCTCCTACCAAAATTCTGAAGGAACATTGAGACCTGGGGGATGATGTGCTGGGGATAGGAGAAGAAGTCTCTATTGACTCTTAGGTTTTTCTGGTAATACCTAGCGTTTGTAAGAGAGCTCTACAGTTTTTGAAAGTACCTTTTGCTTGCCCTATCTCCCTTTTCTTCACAAAGCCCTTGAGAGGTGGATTTGATGACAGTTCTCCCAGATAAGAAAAAATCTGATCAGAGATGTTAATTTATTCATGACGTAGAGATGAAGCCTGAAGCTACTCCTAGATGACACCAGTTTACCTAGAAGGGAGTTTAGAGATCATCTGGTTGAGAGGTTTTTAGCCTGGGGGCCATGGACCAACAGAGTCCTTGGACAGACTTCACTGGGCCCATAATTTGGATGGGAAAAAAATTACATACTTTTTCACCAACCTCTAACTGCAATTGAGCATTTCCTTCTATTATGATTGTAAACCACAAACCACAGGAGGAGTGGCAGCTCTGTGTCACCAGCAGAGACCACAGATATTTTCAGGGCACATTATGTAGTCAGAGATAATTCAAAATACGGCTGACATGCATCGCTACTTTGAAATTACACTAGTTAGGAGACCTCCCTTTTGACCTTGTTATTTTATTTTTTTTAAGATTTTATTTATTTATTTGAGAGACACAGAGATAGTGAGAGAGAGCATGAGCGGGGAAGAGAGGAAGAGGCAGGCTCCCCTCAGAGCAGGGAGCCCGATGCGGGGCTCGATCCCAGGACCCTGGGATCATGACCTGAGCCGAAGGCAGACGCTTGATTGACTGAGTCACCCAGGTGCCCCATCGACCTTGTTATTCAGTGTTATTTTTTAAAGTCCATATGTTACTATATCCCTATAGTAACACTTTAAATATCTTGATAACTGAAGTTCAAATAATTGGCCTCCTTTCTTACCCTTTGCATTTACTTGTTTGTTTCTTGTGGTAATAGAGACACATAATGTAAGATTAACCATCTTAAACATTTTGAAGTGTACAATTCAGTGGCATTGAGAACCCTCACATTGTTGTGTAGCCATCATCACTGTCTGTTTCCAGAACTTTTTATCATCGCAAACAGAAACTACCTGTTAGGAAGTAATTCCCCATCTTCCCTTTCCCCAGGAACTTCTTTTCTACTTCCTGTCTCTATGGACTTGCCTATTCTTGATACCTCATATAAGTGGAGTGATATAATATTTGCGCCTTGGTGTCTGACTTTTTTCACTTAGTATAATGTTTTCAAGGTTCATCTATGTTGTAGCAGGTGTCAGAACTTCTTTTTTATGGCCGAATAAAATTCCATTATATGTGTATCCATTCATCTATGGATGGACACGGGTTGTTTCTACCTTTTGGCCATTGTAAATAATGCTGGCATGAACACTGGCCTGCAAGTATCTGTTTGAGTCCCTGCTTCCAATTTTTCTTGGATATATATCAAGGATGAAATTACTGAGAAATATGGTAATTCTATGTTTAACTTTTTTCACGTGCGAGAGAGAACACAAGCGTGTAAGTGGGGGCAGGGGGTGGGAAGAAGGGCAGAGGGGCAGAGGGAGAGGCAGAGAAAGAATCTTAAGCAGGCTCCACACCCAGTATGGAGCCTGACCCGGGGCTCGATCTCACGACCCTGAGATCATGACCTAAGCCAAAATCAAGAGTCGGATGCTTAAGCGATGGAGCCACCCAGGCGCCCCATCTACAGTTAACTTTTTGAAGAACTGCCAAACTGTATTCCACAGTGGCTGCACCATTTTACATTCCCACCAGCAATGCACAAGGGTTCCAAATTGTCCATATTTTTACCAACACCTGTTGTTCTCCATTTTTAAAATAGTAGCCATCCTAGTGGGTGTGGCATTTTCTGTTAGGCATTTAACAAGTTTATTCTGAGAAGGGGTCATGGGCTTCACCACACTGCCATGGAAGTCCTTGGTACAAATAAAGGTTAAGAAACTAGGATGAAGGAACCAAAGCCCAGAGATACTGTTACTTGTTCAAAGTGAAGCGATTCACCAGCAGCACCTACGGCTTAGGACCAAGTCTCCTGGGGCTCAGAGGAGCTCTTTTCTCCTCCTACCACATAGTTTCTTCTCATGTAGACATTTGCCCCAGCCAATGGTCAGACTGAATCAGGGCTGGAATAAAACCATCAACCAACCAGCCACTGAAGCTGAGGCAAGCCCCAGACGCAGACGAGACAGACATAATCCCTGTCCGCAAATGGCTGTCACGTAAAACTACCACACACAACCACAGCAGCTAAATCTTTATTCATTCAACAAACACTGAGTGCCTTGTGTGAGCTCAAACTCCATGTTCAGCTGGAGTGTCTAAGGGGTATCCAAAGGGACATCCCTTGGAGATGCTCAACTGATAGTTTGGTTTACAGGTTAAAGTTCAGGAGGGGAAAAGAACCCTGCCTATGTTTCCTTTAAATACAGAATGGTGTCCTGAACTGTCGTTCCTTGATCGGGAGCCTCCAGCTCTGCAGAGAGCCCAAGATGTCTTCCTTTTTCCTAATAATCTCCTCAACCCATTTTCTTACAAGCTTCCAATCAACTGTGGCTCTTGGATCTTCCCACACCTGAAAAAACACTTGTCAGCTTGGTTTTAAAAATAACAGTAACTGACATTTAATAAACGTGAATGCTGGCTTTCCACTGTGTGACCATGAATAAGTAACAGAGCCACCCTCTACACCAGTTGTCCCCCTTGTAAAATGGCAGTAATAATGAGTGGACACGCAGATAAATGGCTGGCATGGAGCCTGGCACAGAGTTAGCATTCAGTAAATGCCTGTTGTTGTGATTATCTATTTTAAAAGTTATTCTTAAAAAACACTTTGTACATTGCAAAGTGGAAATAACAGAGCCTCCTCTACTGTGACATCTTTAAATCTAGGAATTAGGTCTTTTCATCTCTGGGTCTAAAGCATCTGACATTGTAGCCTCTCAATAAATGTATACTGAATGAATAGTGAGAGGTGACATTTATTAATATTACTAGTATTATTAATTTGTATTTATCTATTTGAGCATTTACTAATTTAGATATAAAACAGCATTTTTTTTCTTTAAACCTTAAATCAGATATTGGTCTTAGAGAAGAACCTCTATCAAGTTGATTACATGAGCATTTTAGAAAATATGCACACTTAGCAAAAGAGTTGAATACATTTAATTTTTTTAAATGTCAAAATCTGTACCATCAGAATCATTCCTTCACACATGGCATACATTTTTATTGAGCAGCTACTCTGCAGCAAGCTTGGTATCAGCAGAGAAATCTCTGGATTTCTTTTTGCAATTGGCTTAAGCTAAGCTAACAGTGGTTTTATGAAAAGATATTTAAGTATCTCACAAGAAGTCTGGAGGTCAGTGATTCCCAGTCGGTGGTGGTAGCTCAGCTTTGTCATTGAGACCAGAGCTCCTTTTAGATTTCAGCTCTGTCATCCCAGGAGATTGGCTTTCCTTCCTTAGGCTTTTGCCTTGTAGTCACAAGATGACTGCTGCAGCTCCAAATATCACTTTATTCCATGACCATGGTCAAGTCAGGAAGAAAATAAAGAAAAGAAAGAGGACTTTTTCATCCCTTGGTTCGTTCCTTTTATCAGAGACCAAAATCTTTTCTAGAAATTTCAGGGGAGTTTCCCTTACTCCCCACTGGCCAAAACTGGATCGCATGCTCATTCCAACTACCCAGTCTGGGAGTGGGATAACCATGACTGGCTTTGTTCAGTAAGGACTCCTTCCTGGTGGGGTGGGCCCTGCCCTCATGGAGCTCATGGCCACCTCTTTGCTGCTTGAAATCTTAAGCAAGGGAGCAGGAAGGGATGGGGGAGAGAAATGAATTTTATATAGTCAACCACTAGTGTTGTCTACTCTACTGTGTTAAGCCATTTTCTTGAAAGTACACAAAATAGATAGAAGGCAGTAATAATTAAGTTGAGAGATGAGAGGACAAGAAAAAGAATTACCCAAATGGTTGGTGCACATTAAAAAAACTAAAAAAGAATGTCAAAGCCTTAAACTTTATTACTGGATTTTTTTGTTTGTTAGATTGTTTTGTTTGCAATTTGAGGCTTATATGATAAATGGAAATGTATTAAATGCAATTTAAATGTATTTAATGCAATTTAAAACTTGTATAGTAAATGCTCTATGAATTTTTCTAGGAATCTTGAAACATAGCTGGCTGAAATCCATACATAATGTCCTTATTCTGTAGCATGCTGAGATTGATCCTATAATATCCATCCTTTGGTACTGGTTTGGCCTCAAGAGTTCGAGTAAACATCCATCCCCAACCTTTAAACATTTTTTTAAACAGTTTATGTTATGAGAGTAGTGTGTGCTTATTTTTGCCCTTGTTGTCTGTTGGATTCTCAGAGGTTCTCTCCTGCAGGAGTAGATTTAATCCTGTTTCTATATAATTTTAGAAATATAAATATCCAGTCATTTTGCTTCAAGTCTTTTTTTCCAGGACTAACCTTTGAGAGATGAAAGAGAGTTCTAAGAACTCTTCAAGTCACAGTCCGATACTGGTTTCTTGTGTCACAGACGCCCAGATATGTACTCATTCCTTCATCCTTTCATTCATTCATCTCACAAAGAGTTGAGTCACCTAGCAGTGGGGGTCTTGGGAACACAGCAGGGAACAAAATAGGCAAAAATCCCTGACCTCATGGATCATGTATTCCAATAGAAGAGACAGATAATAAAAAATAAATAAATAAAATATATATGAGAGAAGTTGGTAAATGCTACAGAGAAAAATAAAGCCAGAAAGAGGGATAGGAGTGCTGGGAGTGGGGGTGGGGAATTTTAGATTGTGATGGGGGTTAGGGGAGGCCTCACTGAGAGGGGGGCGCTTTCCACAGGCACCCGAAGGCGGGTGAGGGGAAAATCACTGAATCCAGAATGTTCCAGGCTGAGGGAACAGTGCTAAAAGCATGCCTGAAGTGTTTAGAATTGCAATGCCAGTGTAGTGTGCCTTGGAGAAGTAACATGCGGGCCTTTGGAGGCCGTGTGTAGGACTTGGGCTTTTCTCTGAGAAAGATGGGAACCATGGGAGGGTTTTAAACAAAGGAGTGGGTGATTTCACTTGTGTTTAAAGAATCACTGTGGGGCGCCTGGGTGGCTCAGATGGTTAAGCGTCTGCCTTCGGCTCAGGTCATGATCCCAGGGTCCTGGGATTGAGTCCCGCATTGGGCTCCCTGCTCCTTGGGAGCCTGCTTCTCCCTCTGCCTCTCTCTCTCTCTCTGTCTCTCATGAATAAAAAAAAAAAAAAAAAAAAAGAATCACTGTGGCTGCTGGACTGAGAACAGTTTGTAGAAGGGCAAAGGTAAATGCCAGTTGGGAAGCTAATGCCATCATTGCGGTGAGGGATGTTGGTGGAGGTGAGCGTCTCTGGAGTGTATGAAGGACTAAGGATTATTTTATTTTGTGGCAAGTCTCCCAAAACCTTCTTGAACAGTTCCAGTTACTGGGAATTTATAGATATAGCCAGCAGAGTTCCCTACAGTTACAACTAGGGAACATTAATGTAATATAAAGTCATGCAGCTTGCACCCTTGTCTAGTTGTGGTGTGTAAGTTTGTTGTTTCCTGTAGAATAATCATGAAGAGTATGAGTTCTAGACTCAGATTCCTGCATTCAAATCCTGGCTCTACCACTTTCTAACAATGTGACCTTGGGCAAATTACTCAAAACTCTCTGTGCCTCGGTTTTCCCAGCTGTTAAATGGGACAACGGGTTGTTGTGAAAAATAAGGAGTTAATACACGTTCAACATTTAGCATTTTATTGATATATAACCATTGCTCAATAAATATTAGCTATCATTATAGATATGGATATAACCATTTATAAAAGTCAAGGAACAGTTCTATTTAACTTATTTAACACCATGGTGTAAACTAGACCCAACTAGAACTGGAAAGGAACCAAGGTGTCATTTAGTTCAACCCTAAAGATCAAAGTGACATAGCCAAAAAAGAAGAAGGTCATGTGGCTAATGTCACCTAGCTAATGGCAGAGCAGGGACCAGACCATGAATCTCTGGACTCCCAGGCCAGTGATTTCTGTGCTATGCCATGTTGCTTCCATATAGCCTTCAACATAATACCAGGTGGGAATAATAATAATCATAACAACAACAATAAGTGATTTTTTTGACTCTTATTTTGTGCCAGGCACCATTCTAAGTACTTTACACACATTAACTTACTTAATCCTCATGACAACCATATGAGTCATTGTCCCCATTTGGTAGAAGAGGAAACTGAAGTTAGACAGAGAAGGTAACTTGCCCAGGATGGGAAGTGTGTGTTGGATGAGGGAACGGGGGTGGCCTGAGAGTCAGGAGGCTGCCTTACCATTTTACCGCATGATCTATATTCTCCATTTGCGGAATAGGGAAATTTAATCCAGTCTTTAAGGTCCCTTTTCAGTTTTTTTAAAGATTTATTTATTTTACAGAGAGAAAGAGCATGCATGAAAGTGGGGGAGGGGCAGAGAGAGAGAGCATTTTCAAGCAGACTCTCTGCTAAGCACGGAGCCCGATGTGGGGGCTCAATCTCACAACCCATGAGATCATGACTTGAGCTGAAACCGAGAGTCAGACACTTACCGAATGAACCACCCAGGTGCCCCCCTTTTTAGTTTTAAAGTATGCATATCCTAAGTACTTTGTGATTATCAGGTCTGTAACAAGTACCATTTTAGTTCATTAAACATGCTGTTTTATTAACTGATCTTCATTTTAATGATCAGCTGCAAGAAAGACTATTTGTAGAACAGCCTAGAAACCAAAGTCACCAAGGCTGTGAGGGATGCTTGAAATGTTATTCCTGGCTTCCATGGCAACCCTAACATAGGGCGTTAAGCTTAATGCAGTTGAGTACACCAGCTGGAGCTGAGTGTTCCCCCAAGCGCTGTGAGTGATGAGGAAACAAATAGCTGGCTCAATAGTTTTCCTTTTGTGTAATACACTGTCTCAGTGTATTTTAGGGAGTGGAGGCCTAGGCCAAGTTAAATAAGGATGGAGGAAATGAAGCATCGTATCAAAATGGAGAGAGGACAGTTTCCAAAGGAGTTGGAGAATGAGAACAGTCTAGGTGCCTGGGGGAGTCACTGTGGAGAGAAGGATGGAGAGGCATGCAGAGGTTTCAGGGGAGGGGAAGAGAGTTGGCCCTACTTCCACAAAGCTTGGAGCAACTAGACCGTCAGGTGAGCTCTGTGAAGAGGCCTGAGCATGCTCAGTTGTGTTTTTTTGTTCCAGTGTGTTTTGAGCGCTCAGTTGGAATCCACGGCGGATGAGTGAGTGGCAAGAAGGCAGACATGTTGAGGAGTTGAGGGCACCACCAGCACCAGTGTGGGAAACAAAGCTCTCTAGGCATTTTAAGCAGAAAGGGATTTCGTACTGGGAACGAGGTACTTACGTAACTGTTGGAAAGGTCAGAGAAGTGGGATTCAGAGCCATCACACAAGAACTCATGGCTGGGATCAGGATGCTACTGCCACCATAACGGCATCTATGAAGCTGGTGAGCAGATACTAGAACACCAAGCCTGTCTCTCTACAGCCCTACTTGCCAGCAGAAGCAGCCTTCCCTTTGCTTCCTCCTTTGTGAGTATATTTAATTGGTGGTACCTAATTGTTACCCAAAACCCTAGCGGCAAGGGCGTCTGGGAAGTATGGTTCTTGTCTTTTTCATTTCTGCAGTACTGGAAGCCTCCTGAGAGAGGTGAGAGTCAATGCCGAGTGCCAACTGACATTCAATCAATAGTTATTTCATTTGAAATCTGAATTAACCAGGCTGAGCGCTAGAGGTGGAGAAGTTGGGACACCTAAGAGAGATGAGTTTGGAGGGCCCAGCTGCTGACCTAAGCTCCCTGCTCCACCACTGAAAGTCCTTTGGGTAGACTCGCTCCAGGGTTAGATAACAAAGGGGCAGAAACTCAACTCCTAAAGATGAAGGAATTGTCTTAAAATTCTCTCTGGTGCCTTCTCTATTACTTTATACATGGAAGACATTAATTTACATCTGAGGCCAGACTGGGTTCTTGAATGGAAGGGAAAGCAAGGGGTGTGGGCCTGGAGAGACTGGTTCTGGGTTGGGTCAGGGATGAAGAAGAGTGAAGTCTGGGCTGACTCAGGAGCCCTTAGGATATGCCCTAAAGGAGGATGATAGCACATGTAAGACCCTTCAGTGGATCCCCACTGGCTCCTTAATGAAGTCCAAACTTCTTCTTTTTTTTTTTGTAAGTAAGCTCTACACCCAACGTGGGACTTGAACTCACAGCCCTAAGATCAAGAGTCGTATGCTCTACCAACTGAGCCAGCCAGGTGGCCCATGAAGTCCAACTTCTTAATAGGAGGCACATGCAGCCCTCCCTCCATGGCCCTGTCATCCCCATCGTGTCCTTTGAGATCCTGCCAAACCACACCCCATGCAGTCACCTGTGCCCACATGTGCCCTACTCGGTTCCAGCCTCCACGCCTTTGCTCACACTGACCCTTTGCCTAAAGCACCCAGCCCAACTTTGCCTGGCCAACACCTGCTCATCCGATAATCAGAGAATAATACTATAAAATAACATAGTACCCATCAGCTTCTCCAGCAATCTCCCTGTCCACCATCTTGGGATCAGTGTCCTCCTCCAGGCTCTCGTTGCTTATGTTTTTCATGAATCTTATGAATCTGTCTCCTTTCAAAGGTTGTAAGGTCCTCCCAGGCTGAGGTTGGTTCTCATACTGTATCCCCAGCACCTAGCACAAAGAAGGCGGGTTCTTGGCATAACTCAGCCAAACCAAAATGATCAAAGAGGTGACTCCAAAGAGCAACTTTGTCTTTGCTGGTACAGGGCTGTGGAAACCTTCTGCCCCTTGCCTCCATGCGTGCCCACCCCCTCCCCTTCCAGGGACAGGTGTGCCAGACTCTGCCTCAGAGCCTCCTTTTCCTGGCTGGTATCTCGACCTGACCCTGCATCGCTCTTCCCAGGTCCCTCTGCTTGGCTCCTGACTTCCATTAGCTGAACTACCAGAAAGCAGAGGAGGCAATTGCTCAATTTATTAAGTTAACCAGTTGCTTCTTTCAAGCTGCCTACGCTGTTTTCCACTTTGCAGAGAGAAGAAATCACCTGTTCCCCAGTACTTTCTCCACTATCTCGTACTGGGGGGAGGGCAGGTTTTGTATGAGTGTGTGTGTGAGTGTCTGTGTGTGTGTGTAGTTTACGATTTTAAGATATGAAGCATTTCTCAATTTGAGAAAGGAAGAAAGACAGTGAGAGGGGTTTTGATGGAGAACACCAAACTTACTCTGAACCTATTCAGTCAGCTCAATGAGTTTTAAAGCCATTGATTATTTCAGGGCTTCTTTATACTTCTCTTTATCAATTGGGAGAATGCCTGTTCGTATGACAAACTCTGAGAGAAGTTGTGAGGGGGCATTTTTTTTTTTTTAGTGAAACTTTAGCAAACTGCTGTACCTTGCAAGGAAATTCAGTTCATTGGAAATTGTTTTCTCCAGGGCTAAACTGGGGCAGCTTTCTCTTTGGCTCCTTTGCAAAGAAAATTGTCCAGGGTTCTGGAAACCCCGGTTGTTGAGCCTCGTATGATGTCTTTTCTTTCAGCTCATGTAACAGTTACTAAAGGAGGCTGGTGTGATGTGGCATGGTTTTTCTTGTTTTCTTTTCCATTTTGTTGGCTCCTTGGTGCACACTCCCCGAGGGCCTTACCGAGCTGTGCTCCTAAAGGAATTTATGACAGTCAGCAGGACAACTGAAATTTGAGCTGGTGTCAATCCAGAATCCCTCCTTACTACCCAAAAGATGCAAGCTCATTCACCAGAACCTTCTTTAAAAAGGAACAACAAAAAAATCTCCTTGTGACATTGGGGAATATATTTTTGCATGAAAGCTTCCCAGGGTGTGTTTCCAGAGCCAGAGAGCATCCATCTCCCCCAGCCACATTCATCTCTGCTCTGCAAATGTTCTCCGTGATAGTAGCCTGGAAAAGTGTCCGCAGAGCAAACCTGACAGTACTGAAATTTCAGCTGCAGCCCGTGGACTTTGGTTCTGCTTTGTGGGTGTTGGAAAGAACTAAATAGAATAAGGGTTGACATTCTGACCCTATCTCATGCGTTCTTGAGAGAAGCACGTGGTACGTGGCGTCTTGAGTGGTATCCACTGCTTTTGGCACAGCTCAATGGGACAAGCAGGCCTATGGTAAAGAACACACAGAAGGGAAAAGAAAACTAGAGGGGCTCCGAAGCCCCTATTTCCTTTCCCCTAGCCGTCTTCTACCTTCTTCCCCAACCAGGCATTCAAAGCAGGGTGAATGGGGGCAGAGGGGGAAGTCCATGGAAATCCCCTCCATCTGGATGTACTTGTTACTCTTCTCCTCAGGAGTTGGCCAAGAGGTAGAGCATGTATTTGTTCCATATTTTTGCTGTTCGTGTCTCCTCGTTCAGAATTAGTCTCTGGCGACTCTTCTTTATGGTCGAGGGTTAGGCTGTTCTGGCTAAGCGTATGTTATGACCAGGATTACCAACTAATGATTCACCTTTCCCTGCCTCATTCTGCAAGCTTCTGTATGCTTGTCTCACCGAAACCCCAGACGGTAGCCCTCTGAGGCCAGGGACTGCATCTTCTCCCTGTCAGCATCCCCACAGCTCCAGACGGTATCAGGGGATCCCTTCCTAAGACTGTATTTTGCCCATAGTGCCTTCAGTTCACTACCTTCTGGGTACCAGCCCTGAGCGAGGCATGGGTGACACGAAGATGAATAAAGCGCAGCTGTGACCTCGGAGGTTTGTCCTACTGTTTTGTGGGTTTGCAGGCTGGTAAGTACGGTGTTTGCGGGATGACATCATTGCACGCTGTCATTAACAGTGCTTACTGTCCGCCTTGCCTGGTGATGCAGAAGGCACTTTTGGACACAGAAGGGCACAGCAGGTGAATCCGGGGGGCTAAGGCATGGTGCTGCTTCCCAGGAGCTGGCCCAGGGCAGAGAGTGAAGAGGACATGTACACGAGAGGGATGTGTCTTGAGTTGACCTTTAACTCCTGGGGCTTGTCCAGTCCCTGCTGCCAGTCCTCCTGAGATTTTGTCCAGGGAAAAATGTGTTAACTGGCAATGAGGAGGGTCGCTGGGTAAGGCTCTTCTCTGGGACATTTTCCTGTTCAAAGGAGACTCTTTACATTAGGTCACCTACTGGGAAGCAGGGGCCACAAGGACAGGTACTAGTGTCAGACTGGCGTGGGTCTTAAATCTGCATTCCACCACCACTCATTTGTCCCATCCCAGTGGTCTGGTTATTCAAACTCTAAGCCTCAGAATTGGGGGTAACAATGCTGCCTCCCTTATTTATTTTCTGAACCTAATTGAAAGGCAGGACATATCTGACATGAACATGATCTGACATTGGCACAGAATGTGGATCAGAACACGTGAGAAAACCCAGGATGTATGGTCGCCATATTTATAAGGTCTCTCCTGGTCTTAGGAAGGGGTCCCCTGATACCGTCTTCTCCTCTGGACTCTTGGATCTGTGGCCAGGGTCTCCCTGGCTCACATGCCCCTTGGGATAGAGTTCTCAGATGCCTTGTGTCCAAGAATCACCTGAAGGAATTACAAGTGCAGATTACTGGGCACAAGCCCCAGAGTTTCAGATTCACTGGGTCAAGGGTGCTGCCTGGGGCTTAGCATTTTAAATACACACCCGAGTTGTCTCTGATGTCATCAAGACATTGAGGATACTGCTGTGGGTGTTCTGTATTATATCTCCACTGACCAGCTCTCCCAGCTCATGGAGGGGGATCTGCACCTTCACTCTTCCCTGCCTTCCCACCCCTCCCAGTCATAGGTGCACATCAAAGGGATGATGGAGCATCACGCCTGACACTATGCGGGTACCAGGGATTCATAGAAGATGCCACTTGTGGTTGGGTAGCCCCATGCATGAGATGCTGGGAGGAACATGCGCAGATAGAGGTAAATGGGGCAGGTACCAGGAGGCTCAGAGGAAGGCCTGATTTTGGCCAGTGTTGGAGGGCTGGGCATCTAAGAAGGGTTTTCAAAAAATAGGTGACCACAGGGTTGAGTCTTAAGCTGAAGAGGCAGCCCAGAGAGGATGTAGGGAACTACAGACCATTTGATATCACTGGGGTATAGGGTAGAGGGCAGGGAGTGCTGGGCTAAAGTGTTCATTAGTTCATTCTCCCATGAACGTTATTGACCTTGCTGTCAGTGAACCTTAGAGTGGTGGCTTTTGAAGAAATTGCTCTGCTGAAACAGCATCCTGAGAACTTACAGCTGCCACATTCAGCTACGGTGACTCTGATCAATGAAGCTCACCAAAATATTCATGAAGAGGAAATTTCTGTAAAGAGGGGAAGCGTGAGTTCCATTGGTCAGGAGAGTCTCTCTATTCTCTCAGGTGAGGAAAGCCATTGATGAGATGGTTGGGGCATTAAGATGGGGGCAGGGGATCTAATGGGCCTGATTGCAAAGTGTCAGGTTGGCAAATTGGTTTCACTCCCTAGTGGAGGCACCAGGTGGAGGGAACTCGGTGCTGTGTTAGGAGCTGTGCTGTGGCTGAACTTCGATTCTGAGCCTGGGATTGATTAGGGGATCTCACAGGCACCAGCACTGGAAGCCTGGGGGACAATGTGCAAAGCTTGGGATCTGCCATCCTGCCTTGAGATTTTATCACATGACTGGTTGTCAATCCAGATGTTCTTTTCCTATGGCTTATACACTTGGGTTTTTGAGCCTTGTGTGCAGGGCTTGACATTTATACCAATTAGGTTTCATCTTGTTAGCTTTGACTCATTATTCCTGCACTCAGAAATCCTTTCTGCCCCTGACTCTGTTGTTCAGCTTATTAGCCATTGCTCCCCGCATCTCGTCTATAATGGTGTATAGAGAATCATAAGTGCCCCAGAATTTGGAAACATGTTTGGAAAATCTTACCAAGTGGGGAATGATTTGCTAATGAGGCCAAGGTATGTTTTAGATGCCATGAAGTAGTCCAGGGTGTTTCCCTAATAAAAGGTAATCAAGTTTTCAGGGTATTCCCCAGTGGTTCTTTAGGAAGATGTGAGTAGAGCATTATGGACTCAAAGAAGGCCATAGCTCATCAGCAGCACTGCCGCATGTCTGGCAGGAGGTCCTGCAGCAGCTGGTGACTGACTAATGAGGGGATTGGAGAGGGAGGGTCGGACCGTCGTCTTTCCAGCCCAGGCCAAGGAGCACATGCCCCAGTCAGATGCCCTAAATACAGGGGAGTTTCCGGTTAAGTCACGTTGGGGGCAAAAATGAAAAAATAGGCTAACTTGCCTCTGAAATGTCCATGAAATCACTTCTAAGTCCTAACAACTAGTCACACTCTGGAGGCACGTGTCAACAGAGCCACACGAAGCGGCCCTAGGGGCCACATGTCAGGCCTCTGTGGGCACCTCTGAGGCCACACTGAGCACAACCCTGGGTCGAACTGCGCTGCCCTTCTACTCGGCAGTCTCTTTCTCTCTGGCTGTCCGTCTTTGACCAGCCCATATACTTCAGTTCACAGACGCCAAATGCCTTCAAAGCCCACAAGTTGGGCAAACAAGTGTCCCTTACCGTTGAACCTGAGCCAGGACAATTTTAAGTAACATTCCCACGCCAGCAGGATCCAGTGTGCAACCCTAGAGTGATTTCCTCTGCTCAGGGTTGCAGACTTGTCACTAATCAGCCTCCTTGTGCCTCTGGGATGCAATCTCCTCGGCTCTCCCTCACACCTGCCCCATCCTGCAGTTTTCCCTGGCGCCTTGTTCCTACTGGCCTCTCAACAAGCACTTGTCGGGGGAGTGAGAATGGGAATGACCGGCAACCTGGTGTACGGAGCTGCTGCTATTCAGGGAGGCAAGCATCTGTTTTATCATTCTATTACATTTTTAAAAATGCACATAGGCATGTAGCAGGCAGAAGTACTTGGCAGGAGGCAGGCAAGTTGGAGCCACAGCTTTCAGGCTGGGATTCCAGGGAAGGAAAGAACTGACCCCAGAAAGCAGGTGCGGTCCCGGGGCATCTTGGATATGCTGAGGATGGCGGGTCTACAGGGACAAAATCCTTCCTGAGTATTGCTTGGCGGTTAAAAGCACGGGCTACAGAGCCAGACAAGGTGGGGTCAGATCCTGGCTCCCCTACTTCCTAAGTGTGAGACCCTGAGCTAGTTATTTAGCCTTTCTAGGCTCACTGTCCTCAGCTGTAAAATGGGAATAGTAACAGTACCTACTCGCTAGGTGGGTGTAAAGAATAAATAAGCCAACACCTGGAAAGTATTCAGAACAAGTGCTCAACAAAGAGTAGCCATAGATTATTATTATATTCTTTTGAGTTTCACAACATCCCTGGGAGGTATTATTATCACCATTTCACAGAAGAAGAGCCTGAGGGTCAGAGAGGTCAAGGAGAGGCTCAAGACCACATGGGCAAAAAGTGGCAGAGGCTGGACTTACACTGAGGTCATAGGACTATGTGTCACTTCACTAAGCATTTCGGAGCCCCTTTTGAGTCTCTGCGTGAAATCATTTTACCCTTGTTATAGATATTCACATACTTTCCTTCTCCAAGCATGCTTTGATCTTCCCAGGCAGATGGCACCAAATATTTGCTGTACAATTCCACGGCCCTGATTGAATTTACCCAGAGCAAGGAGGCTGATTAGTGACAAGTCTGCAACCCTGAGCAGAGGAAATCACTCTAGGGTTGCACACTGGAATCCTGCTGGCGTGGGAATGTTACTTAAAATTGTCCTGGCTCAGGTTCAACGGTAAGGGACACTTGTTTGCCCAACTTGTGGGCTTTGAAGGCAAGCTGACAGAACTGAAGTGCAGTAGACAAGGTCCAGACTGTCACTTTGTGGTTCAAGGGATAACATCTTATGATGTGCCCACAAACCCTCATCCCATGCTATTGAAAGTCTGTCATGAGGGGTCAGAGGAAGATTGTGTGCTCTTCTCCCAGGCTAGGGAGACAGGGATGCTGTTTATCAGAACCAGCTTGTGGAAGGGACACACACAGAGGAGAGTCCATTTTCTGGAAACACCTCTTAGCAGTCCCCATATGGAAAAGCTGTGGGGCTCTTCCCAAGCATCTGTAGAGCTCATATTGTAAGGCCACCTGTATGGAGAATTTTCCAACGTGCCCACCATGAGATGGTGGAAGAGCCATCAGTATAGTCCCAGGACTGACCCTAATGAGTTGTCATGTCTCTGAGCCTCAGTTTCCCCTTCTGTAAAGTGAGTGACTTGGACTTTATTTAGACGCCGCCAGCTCTAACAGTTTATTAGTCTATGAGTCTGTGAACCAAAGTTCAAAAGTGGCCATACATCTAGAATCTGTGACTCTATTAGCAGGAGCCACACCTGCTCTAGAACTTTTTGACTTTGTGGTTTTCATCCACCTGCTTGAACTGACTGCTCTGGTTCAATCCCTTCCACCTGAAACCTTGCTCCACCACCCAGAATTCCATTTAATTCCACAAATGTTGACTCAAGACTGACTCTGTTCCCAACTACATGGTTGGGAAGATGAATGAGACTAGTTTCCCACTTTGGGGAATTCACAGTGAGATGGTGAAGTCCAGACTTGCCAGAACGTCTTTTCTCCAGAGATCTCTCTAGTACCTAAACTAGTGGTTCTCAAAGTGTGGTCTCTGGACCAGCGCCATTGACTTCACCTGGGAACTTGCTAGAAATGCAGATTTTTCTGGTGCCACCCTAGATCTACAGGGTCAGAAGCTCTGGAAGTGTGGCTCACCGATCTTAGTTTTTAATGCTCCTCCAGGGGATTGGGAGGCACCTCCAGTTTGAGAACCACTGAACTGGTCCTCTCAGGGACAAGCTGCAAGACTGGTTCTGAGCCCTTAAGGGATCTGAGAGGTTGTCTTGAAGAAAACTCTGTTACCTGGGCTTCGAGGCCTCACTTTCCACTCATAGTCACAGGTCCCTTGGAACCTCCAACAACATTTTAAAACTTTGTGGTGTTTTTGTAAATGCCCAGGCATTGTGGAAATGATACACTTGTTTTGATGGGAACTAATCCAGTTTAGCACATCATTCCCCATGGAACCTCCAGGCTTCCCTTTAAATTGACTGTGATGCTTGATGGGATGTTGATACTGTGACTAAGACCCACAGCAAGAATCCCAACCCCAGAGGACCTCCTGCTTCCAAACTTCTCCAGAGGAAGAGTTCTTAGGGGGCCAGTCTGCTGTCTCCTCTCCCCCTTCCAAGCAGCCTTTCCTTCATATCTCCCTTTGTCTGAGCCCGGTTTCAGTTCCCCTCAGCAGGCAGAGGTTCCTGGGCCACATTCTCTCTGCTGTAAGCTCACACATCAGTGGTGGGGTATGGGTGGCTCCTGGAGAGGGGCCAGCCTGGGCCCTGGGACCTGCGGGTCTGTCATCCATGGCTCTGACCAAGGGCTGTATGCTAGACCATAGGCACCTTTGCAAATATTAGAAGAGGCACCCCTTCTAGGTGCTTCTCAGGGTGGGTGCAGCCCTGGGGGCTCAGGGTTGGGCTGGATTTCAGTCACTTGCCTCCTAGGGCAGGTGTCTGTGGGCAACATGGACTACACGGCCAGGAACAGCAGGCTTCTCCCCTGGAGCCTGGGCCCAGCTGGAGAGAAGTGGGGGGCGGTGTGGGCAGACAAGAGGGTTCCCACACCCGGGGCCCAAGGCCACCCTCTTCCCCCTGAATTCTCACTACTGCCTAATGTGGTGGGTGTTGGTGTGTCTCCATATAGGTTTTTTCCTACATTAGAAGAGATTTTCCAATATTTGGCGCCTCCATTTTCTCATGTATCCAATGGGTATGACACCCTACTTTCCTCTTACGAGCTTGTTCTGAAAATCAAATGAGACCATAGTGATGAATGCGCTCTGGAAAAAGGATCTGAAAACATCCCACAAATGTCAGGTTTTATATTGATCTTTCTCCCAGAGTCCTCAAAGGCGGTTTCTGGGGCCTCTGGTTTGAGAAACTCACCTTGAACTCACACAGCCCCATGTTAGACGTAGGTGCAGCACAAGGTTGGTCTCCTGCCAGGATGCTGGTGTTTGGGGGTGCTTCCTTGCCCCCAAATCGGAAGACTTACGAGGCCACAGTGGACGAGGTGTGTGTGCAGGCACTTGGGGTGAGTCAGAACCTGGCGAGCCGGCCTGGACAGGATGACTACATGGGCCTTCCCCACTTTTCATTTTGATGACTGGGTTCACTGTTCCATATTTGGCTTTCTCTCTCTTTCTTGCAGTTGTGGTGATTGGGATTTAGGGAAAGCATTTGGGATCCCTTTTCTAATCCCTGTCAAATCTGGATTTAGCTACAGAGTCTGGGAAGGGGAGGAGGGCCTCCCCCCATCCCCCGCCCCTGGCTGAAGGCAGTAGCTTGGAACATCGGAGAAATTCCAATAGGGAGGCCCAGCCTCCACCCTCTGAGGCAGGAGGCC
The DNA here is from genome assembly GCF_002201575.2 of Neomonachus schauinslandi. Lineage (NCBI taxonomy): Eukaryota > Metazoa > Chordata > Mammalia > Carnivora > Phocidae > Neomonachus > Neomonachus schauinslandi. The sequence goes on from NC_058406.1 coordinate 149,704,235, forward strand.
TCTCTTCTCATCCCCTATCAGCCTCTTCCCAGAATGTGATGAGTTTCGTCCACAGACTCAAACCCCTTCTAGCCTTCTTGTTTGGGGGCTCTGAAGGAATAAGTATGGTGGGGGTAGGGGAGAGACTTAACGTTTGCCTGTTTCCCATTTTACAGTATCTTTGGTTGAAATGTCTCTTGGTCAGTCCCTTTTCCAGTTCCACGATGCCCCCCACCCCAGTTGAGGTTGCGTCCCCCTCTCAGACAGATTAGTGCAGCAATGGTCTGCATCACCCTCAATTGACTTATTATGTCACCTCCCTACAGGCCAGCTAAGGGACATAATATGCTGCTACTGTATTCTGCCCATCGCCTCTGGCATCACGCACCCACTTCTCAGGCCCTTCATGGCGGGCTTCAGGTTACCTCCAGCTCCATTCCTATCTGCACCTCCTAGCGGTTTCTTCATCCCTTATTCCATTTCCGCCATATTCCTGCCATCTTAAGCTTCTGCTCATGTGTCTCTCTCCATGTGTTTCCTTCTCTCGATCCAAACATTGCATAAAACTAGTTCATGTCCTGTCCCCTTGACCCCAGCCCACTAACATCCCTGTTCTCTGAACATCCGGTGACAGCACCACACTGCTTCACTTGTTCCATTAGTTAAGTTCCCAAGGTAGATCGTAAGCTCCTTGACATTGGTTATTGGCTTGTTGTATAGTCCCTGTAGTATCCAGCCAAGCTTATGTGGCATGCAGTAAATAATCAAATCGTGTTGACCCTGATCAGGTGTTTTCCCCACGTAAAGACTGTATGGATGACTTTCTAGGAACTGAAGTGTTCGTTTGTCTTGCAAAAATAAATAGTATCTGTTTGTAGCCAATACTCATGATCACCCGGTCATGCATCTTATACCCTTACAGCTTCCCCGAGTGGGGAAGAAAAACCAGGGAAGATTGGAGTTCCGAAAGGTGATTCCCCAGCCCTGGGATTTCCAGTAACAGCCAGCCTGCACTGGCCCTTGGCGCTCCTCTCATGAGTTTGACCTCTCCTCTTTCCCCAGAGAGCTCCTGTGAGAATAAGCGGGTGGACCTGGTCTTCATCATCGACAGCTCCCGCAGCGTCAACACCCATGACTATGCCAAGGTCAAGGAGTTCATTGTGGACATCTTGCAGTTCTTGGACATTGGCCCTGACGTCACCCGGGTGGGTCTGCTGCAGTATGGCAGCACCGTCAAGAACGAGTTCTCCCTCAAGACCTTCAAAAGGAGGTCTGAAGTGGAGCGCGCTGTCAAGAGGATGAGGCACTTGTCCACGGGCACCATGACGGGGCTGGCCATCCAGTATGCCCTGAACATTGCATTCTCAGAAGCAGAGGGGGCCCGGCCCCTGAGGGAGAATGTGCTGCGGGTCATAATGATCGTGACCGATGGGAGGCCACAGGACTCCGTGGCCGAGGTGGCTGCAAAGGCGCGGGACACCGGCATCCTGATCTTTGCCATCGGTGTGGGCCAGGTGGACCTCAACACACTGAAGGCCATTGGGAGTGAGCCACATGAGGACCACGTCTTCCTAGTGGCCAACTTCAGCCAGATGGAGTCACTGACATCCGTGTTCCAGAACAAGTTGTGCAGTAAGTCCTGCTCTTCTGTGGCTCTTTCAGGGGGAATCATTAGGATTTCGTCTTTCATCTTCCAGTGTAGATTCTGTGCTACCTCGTCCCAGGTACTGCCCTGGTAAGGGTGTACCCTTAGGCCAGGATAGACACAGCATTCTCTTGGGGTTACACACTGGCCAAGGAGACAGATAGTAAGGATATAATGACACAGATACGTAAGTAACTGCCATTTTAACAGTGGCATGGAGGAAGAATTCAGGGCAGGACCTAACCTTGGCCAGGGTGCTCAGGGAGAATTCCCTGGGGAAAGGACGGTCAAACCCAAGCTGCTGAATGAGTATGAGTAAATAGGTGAAGTTTTTCTCCAGCACATTGGACTGCCCTGGCATTCCCTAAATTAGAGTTCACGAGTTGGAGTAGAGATGGGAACCGGAGGGAAAAAAAAAAAAAAATACCATAATGTCTCCTCGGATGGGGTCGAATACCAAGCAGTATTGCCCCACGGTGATACGAGTGGTGGAGGTTTTCTCCTCGGAGCGGCCCAGTGCACAGGGAGGACGGAGCTGCAGTCCCCTCCTTCTGCAAGGGGGATGCCTCCCCACGTCCTTGAGCCGCTTCTGCTGCGGGCTCTTCCGCCCTCTCTTGCTTCCCAACCCTACTCTCCACAAGGTTTTGCTCTCCTTCCTTGCTGGACGGCTCTCAGTGACCTGCGCCCGGAGCTTCTGCCTCAGCTTTTCCCTGTGGGCCAACTTGCCCTCCTTCCAGTTGCCTGCTTCTGCCCCTGGCTTCCTGTCCTTTCCTCCTCCAGGAGGGCAGGGGCCCAGGCGGCACACCCAGTCTCCTCACTAGTCCCTGGAAACTGGAAACGTGCCTCCTGGCCTGGTAAACTGTCCAGTCCTGCCTTGCCCACCTCCATTTGTCCCTGTTCCCTCCAACTGCCATGCTTCTTTGATAGGAAAGCAAAAGGAAATGTCTATTTTGAAAGGACTAGTGTTCCCCAGGAGTATCTGTGGAGAATGAGCTTAAGGACTAGACTCATCTCCAGCTCCTCTGGAGCAGGACCCTGGCCCTCTGGGGGCTCTGAGGACTCTGACCCTGTTCTCAGGCTCTGACACAGCCTAAGGACCCCCGTTCCCCTGACCAAAGCCTCAGGGAGGAAAAACTGCGTTTTGCTGTGTCTTAAAAAAAAAAAAAAAAAATTCCCTGAGAACTAACATCAAAAAGCAGAGACTCCATTGTTTCTTGATTCCCAAATCAAAAGATTTACTTAGAAAAATAAATAAATAAATAAAACCAATGCCCTGAAGGCAAAAGAACTTTTTTCTCTGCAGTGTCACTTGGAGAATTTTCAAAAGTGCCATTAGGCCCGGGCGCTGCAGAAGGGCGGTCCTCTGGCCGAGAGTCACCCCATTGACTTCAGCCAGTAGAATGCTCTGCAAACATGTTAAGGTTTATGACTTTAAATGACTTCTGCAGAATTTATGTTCCCTTTTCCTGGAAATATTAAAACAGAAACTGGTTCCGTAACCGTTTTGATGGGTTTATTCATTTGTCTCGGAAAATGTCAATGGAGGCGTTCTTTCAGAAGCGCTCTGGATTGATCGGCAAATGGAAAGACAGGATGAGGCGGAGGCTGTGTGCTTGTCTGAAGAACCTTCCATGTGTGCTTTATGGTCAGGCAGCAAAATTAAAAGGCCTTTTCGATCCTCCTCTCCACACTTTGTAGTCATCCCGAAGCTCTAAGAAAATACCAGTATTATGCCATTCGTTGGTTTGTGTGGCGTGAGAGCAGAATCCCCCTGCCCGCCCGCCCCGCAGGAGACCAGCTCCGCTCCCACCGCATCGCGGGTGTCTGCAGACCCGCCAACCCTCTTAAAGGGTTGAGGAGGCCCCGGGGCCTCTTTATCAACCGTGCAGTAAAGAATGCAATAACTAGTATTTGTAAAGCACTCGCCTTCTGTTCTTGTATTGGATCCTCACGAAAATCTGGGGGAGGCAACACAACAGCATCCCTGCCTCTTTGCACCTTCATAAACTGCTCAAGTGAATTGCCCGAGAACAAACGGCCAGGCGTCGGTGGGTTCTGCTTCCAAAGTTCTGGCTCACTTCACTCCTCCGCACGTCGGGGGTGCTAAATTCCTCTTTTAAGGTAAACCATTTTCTGATGCCCTCCCCCACCCAGCCACGCTAGGTAAATCAGCTTTGAGGTTGGCATTCGTCTCAGAATTTGACCGGGAGCCTTTGTAGGATTGGCGGGGGGTGGGGGGTGGCGGGAAGGAGACTCAAAGCTCAGCGTCGCCCCCTGCCGGCTGTACGGTACTTTGCAAATCTGTAAAATGGGGATTTTACCTCCAGGCTCCATGTGTGAACGGGCGTTATCAACTGTAGAGCTCTATTCAGTGTGCACCGTGTTGTGTGTGATTGCAGTCAGCTACACGGAGGACCAGCAGGCTAGGCAGATGGCCTCAGTTTTGATCTGCACTTCAATTATCAGACATCAGCAATGAGCGTCTTCCAAGTTCCAGGCATCTGTGAGGTTTTGGAAGTTTCATTTGTTCCTTAAACATCAGTTGAACTACACTCTGAGAATAACAGCTAATTTTGTCCTGGGCTAGGCACTTTCCATTTGTCCTTTCATTTAATACTTGTAACAGGCTTATGAGGCAGGTGCTGTTATTATTCCCATTTTACAGAAGTGGAAACTGAGGCTTAGAAAGGATAAGCAACTTCAAATAGCAGGGTTGGAGATTCAGATTGCAGGCTCTCTGGCCCAAGCTCTTACCCTCCAGGTGCCAGGCCCGAGGGTTTCAGGCTGGTGGGAAGATGCTCTCATCATAGAAAAATGGGATGGCAGCTATCCAAAATGTGCACTTTGGAAAGTCACCTGGCACTGAGGGACCTCTGATCAGAGAACACCTGGGTCTCTCTAGGGGCTCCAGGAGGGCTTTAGAAAGGAGATGATAATAATAATCATTACCATTTACCGTATCAATATATAATATATATCATAATACTAATGTGCTGGTTTGAGCTATTAGCATATGTTAACTTATTTTATTCACACAATAAATCTGTGAAGTAAGTGCTCTTACAACTCTCATTTTACAGAAGAGGAAATTGAGACCCAGAGAGGTTCAATGACTTGTCCAAGGTCACACAGCACTGTGGTAGAGTTGAGATGTAAGCCCAGGCATTCTGGCTCAGAGCCTACATCTTGATCACTGTGTGCTACATACACTTGACAGATGAGTAGGAGTTTCCTGGCTACTTGGGGAGGTGGGGTTGCGCCATGGGCAAGAAGCCAGGAAAGGAAAGATATTTTCGATTGATTTTTCTATGTCATTGAAACAATAACAACAGCAGCAAAGAACTAGTCCAGATTCTCTCTTAGTTGTAACCTGCTAAGGAGACATGACCCACAGTTTGAAAAATGCAGACGAAGGGGTAGGCAGGGAAGGGGAGGCCATGGTACAGCTAAGGAGAGGATTTCAGAGGGAAGAAGGACTGAGGCTCTGTGCTTCCCAGCAGAGCTGAAAAACGCTGCTGGATCTGTGGATCAGAGGAGACAGGCAGTCTTTCTGTGTGATCAAAGCAGGAAACTTTATTGTAAAACTAGGAAGAGTTCAGGCTCTGGAGCCAGACTGCCCTTGAGTGGGAGACCTGGTTCTGGCTCTCACTGGCTGTGTGGACGTGAACTTGGGCACAGCGGTGGCTTTATATCCATGGGCAGTAAATTCCCACACCAGCCACAGCAAGGGGGAGAATGCTGAGGTTGCATTCTCAGGCCACCCCTGAGAGCACCAGAGAGACTTGGAAACAAGGTATCCTGTGAATTGAGGCCCTGTCTACAAGATGACCAAAACCTACACATCCTGGGGCCTACCATTTTTGCCACCCAGGGAGAGAGGACACTGAATCTAGGGACTGACAAACACAGGTCTATCCTGAGCTTTCTGATGACTCACCATAATCTGGGCAGGGCTGCTTTTAACTAACCTCTTGCTACCTGTTTGATCAGCCAAGCCTGGTATTTGGAGCCTGGAGGCTGGTGGTTCCTACCCTAATAGCCCCACCCCACCCAGGTCAGGCACAAATTAAGGCTCTAATAGTGTTCCTAAGACACACCTTTCATGAAGCCTGGGCAAAATCTACACTTATTAGAGCCCTTTGGGGCTCTGGTGTTAAGTGGGAGACAAGACTGCTTCAACAAAGGTTGACGTGGGACGCCTGGGTGGCTCAGTCGTTAAGCGTCTGCCTTTGGCTCAGGTCATGATCCCAGGGTCCTGGGATCGAGTCCCACATCAGGCTCCTTGCTCAGTGAGGAGCCTGCTTCTCCCTCTCCCTCTGCTGCTCCCCCTGCTTGTGCTCTCTCTCTCTCTGACAAATAAATAAAAATCTTTAAAAAAAACCAACAAAGGTTGACGCTATGTACCCAGTAAGTGTTCCTCTCCAGACCCCTAGTCAGCCCTAGCATTCCTTTGATCATTTATGCATTTGTTAATAAGCATTTATGCACATTCCTATTTCCTAGTTTAAAAAAGCCCAATCCCGCCAATGACCTAGTCTGCTGATTAGAGATTCCTTCCTCAGAACACAAAGCCTTGACCCAGTTGCAGCCCATGAGGCCTTCTGGAGGCCAGTGGAGCGGGCAGGATGATCGCCCCCCCTTCAATCCCACCACAGACGCCCGTCCCACGGGGCAGCTGATGTTCTTGGAAACACCAATCAGGCATCCATAAAATTTTACAGATGGAAAATTTTCATTTTATCTTAGTAAAAATGGTGGGGATTCTTCTGCTTGAAAATAACAGAAATTCAGTTTGAACCAGCTTTTGGGGTGGGGGAGCTTGTATTATATTACCTCATGGAAATCAGGAGAAGAGTAATGAATGACAGCCCCACTTTCTCTCTACCTTCTCCCTCTGCCTCCCCTTCCTCTCTGTTCTGTGAGCAGAATGCATGCATCCTGTCAGCGCCCCACATGTACTAGCCCTCTGTTTAAGCCCCCTTTTCCTCAGTTCTAGCTCCCGGATGCCAAGAAAGGACTCTGATTGTCACACCAGGAGGGGGCTGCCTCATACCAACATGTCCCTGCAGTCCCCATGCCTTTGAGGTGAGAAGGAAGAGCAATTTCTAGAAAAGGGGGGACACCTAGACACCACTCATGCCTTTATTCCACAGGTAAACAAACAGGTCGAAAAGGGCTACCCAGCTTACCTGAACTCCCCTCCCTCATTCAGGCAGAGGGGAGCCAGAGCACAAGCCTGGCTTCGCACCCAGTGCACTTTCCACAAACCAAGTTACAGTCTCCTGCTTCCCATTCTTTTACGGCACGTGGCCAACACAAGCCTTAGGAACGAGCTGTCACTCCAAAACCCTCTGCAGTAGTTCTTGTAATTTCCCCATTTGACAGGTGAAGAAAGTGGAGTTTAGGGAAATTAAGTAATTCATCCAAAGTCATATCGAGTGGTGAGGCGGAGTGTTCAGGCAGTCTGCTTCTCGGGGCCACCTTCTTCACTCCGGTGCTGTCTGCTGCCAGCGGGTGTTTGCTCTGCCATACGTCTCCCGTCCCCTTGCTTCGTCTGCCAGGGTCCTGGTGAGAAGACGGGCGCCAGGCTCATCACCGGGGCCTCGCACCAGCGGAAACCTGCTGTGTGGTTGGTTGCCTGGACTTGAGACTTCCTTCATTACGGAGGAGAGGGACACGCCGAGAGTTCCTCGGGAACGCCCCCATGCCTGCAGGTCACTGGGCTCCAGCAGTGCCGGATAGGAAGAGAGCCTTCCAGGGTGCAGAGCAAATGCAAATTAAAAACAGAATGATGATTTTCCACTCATGAGACTGTCAGAAACTTAACATTTTGATAATCCCGAGTGCTGAAGCTCTGGGGGGCGTGGGAAATGTTACTCTCGTGCACTGCTGGTGTGAGCCACCTTGCAAGGCAATTAGGCCACATCTATTCAAACTAGGACCCAGTCCTAGCGAAACAACTGCTTGCACCTGTGCTCAAGGAGATGTGTTTGAGAATGGTCGTCACGGGCGCCTGGGTGGCTCAGTCGTTAAGCGTCTGCCTTCCCCTCAGGTCATGATCCCGGGATCCTAGGGTCGAGCCCCGCATCGGGCTCCCTGCTCGGCGGGAAGCCTGCTTCTCCCTCTCCCACTCCCCCTGCTTGTGTTCCCTCTCTCGCTGTCCCCCTATCTGTCAAACAAATAAGTAAATAAAATTTATTTATTTGACAGAGAGATAGAGAGCACAAGTAGGCAGAGAGGCAGGCAGAGGGAGAGGGAGAAGCAGGCTCCCTGCCGAGCAGGGAGCCCGATGCGGGGCTCGACCCTAGGATCCCGGGATCATGACCTGAGCCGAAGGCAGACGCTTAACGACTGAGCCACCCAGGCACCCCCAGTAGCTCAGTTTTCCTAAGCACTGGATTAGTGGGATTGTTCTTAGCTTTTGAAAGCCTCTTTTATTTTAGTTTCGTAAAAATGTATTTCTACAGATGGACATCTTTTTTGTTTATGAGAACACTTGCATAACTTGTTCCCTGTTTATAATGATGCTTGTTAATTTTAAATATGTCCAAGTTGAATTATATTGAATAAAGTAATAAACTAAGATGTAAAAAAATAATGAGAATTTTTATGAGCTCCAGATAGACTTATGCAAGAATCGATGTCTCTGAAAGCCAAAGGACTTCAGAAACTAAATGCAGAAATATTTTAAATTAAGATTAAATTAAAAGATTATGGAACTTCAGAATGCATTTTTTACTCCAAAATATTCTGCAAGACACTTTTGCATATTAAAAGATTGTTCTTGGGATTTATGGTCCTGAAAAACTGTTGACTCTTTACCACATCCTCATTTAACTAATAGCTTCTCCTCCAACCCCATTGCTGCTACTGAGAATCTACACATTAGCCAAAGCCCCCTCTGGTATCAGCAAACTTTCTGATTCCCCAATTGAGCATTATTAATTGAACCGTGAAATGTCTGGTTTTTTTGTAGATCATTTTTGACCTGTTTTTATCAGCAATTTCATATGTCAACCTAGCATCATTTCCCTTTAACCCTCTGTGGCCCTTTATCTATATACTGCTGATGGCATTTATCTAGAATGGTCTTGTCCAACCAGCGGCTGTAAATCCCCTTGAGGGTAGGGACTGCAGTTTGTTTTCCTTTGGGTCCTGCTTTCTCCTTCACAGCAGGTTCTGAATACATGTGGGTGGATGAAGTCAGAGAAGGAGTCATCATTGCCTTAACTCACTGTATCTTCCTTTTCAGCGGTCCACATGTGCAGCATCCTGGAGCATCACTGTGCCCACTTCTGCATCAATACCCCTGGCTCGTACATCTGCAGATGCAAACAAGGGTACATCCTCAACTCGGATCAGACGACTTGCAGAAGTAAGATTGCTTTGCTGATGTATCTGAACAATCCTCCTCTGCTCTCTCAAGGGCCTCTTGAATTCATCTGTGGCCCCTCACCCAACCAAGTCATCATCTCCCTAAGGAAAGAAAGGAGGCTTTATAACTTGGGTATCTTAGGCCGGCCTCCCCCCCCCCCCCCCCCCCAATCACAATGCCTGGACCAGAGCCTGGCACATACTAGGCCAACAGGAAGAGTTTGGAAGATCGTTGGAGGCACCTTCTTAGAAAGAGCCTTTTTGAATTCATGTCTTTTACTTCCAAGCTGTTTTTTAAGGGGAACCACTGGAGAGCCTTTTCATCCACTGTCTCTATTAACTGTACCCTGAGGAATTGTCTCTCTATTTTATTCTCTTCTCTGAAGCATTGATTTGGGATGAGTTGTGAACATTGGCTGGGAATGATTATTCTGTTCTGTTTAGAGGTGTGCAGGGATCTAGTAGCTTTGGTGAAGGACACTTTATAGGTCTCCTAAATAAAAAATATCAAATAGATAAAATGCAAATAGAACTCACATTCTCTTTTTCTGGCCAAGCCCCAAAACGTACTAACAACGTACTGACATTTGAGCCAGCAAGCGGTAATCTGCCTCTTAGAGGAGAGAATTACCTCGATGGTGAGCATAGTGCCCACGTATATATATTTTTAAGTTGTAAGTAAAGCCACACTATTTCAGCCCATAGACAACCAGGCTACCAAACCAGGCTTACTCAAGACGTGAGGAAGACCGGCCCATACGGAGGCAAATAAAACTCAGCTAATCTGACGCACAGTTCATGCAATGCATAATTATTACACCACATGGTAAGCAATTAAGCATTAATGGAAAGCATTTGCACAAATGGCTGTAATTAGTATCACATTTATAGAGCCAAACCACATTTTCCTGTTTTCTTCTCACTTCATTTTCGGGGTTGAGAGTAGTTGGAAAGAGGCCTTCCTGTCCCCCAAGATTAGGTAACATCTGCTGGACTCCTCAGCTCTGTGGCCTGTGGATGCACCAAGCCCTCAGACTTGGTGAGTCTCTGGTGCTCTGTGTTCTTTGGCTCCTCTCAGACCACAGGATCCCAGATTTTTGAGTGCAGCCTGAATCATCCTGACCTTCTGCTTGAATCTCTGACCCTTCTTCAGTTTCCACAACGAAAATCACTCACACCAAATACCCATGGGCTTAATAGAATTCTCTGGAGAACCGGGGCAGCCCTGGCAAGGTCACCTCACCCACTGCTCGCTGCTCGGCAAACAACCTATAAACGTCTCTTTCCGACATCCCCCTACCTTTTTTGCGAGCTCTGCCCGACCTCTCTCCCAGCCTCTTCGGGAGCTCCCCCTCCCCAGGGGGTTTCTCTGAAGAATGCTCAGCCTTTACGTACCCTGCTAAATCCCTTCTTGGCAGCACAAGAAATTCCTCCCCTTGTCTTCTGCCCCAGTCGCCTGCTGCAGTCCGGGCATCTGCTGACGTCCACTTTCCATGGGCTGGCTTAGTCAAGTCAGAGGAATTTTGAGACTAGCAAATAAAAAAGAAAAAGTTCTCCCCTCAGTGTCATGAGCAAGACCTACCTCGCACCAGGTTCTGTCAACCCCTGCCTGGTCCCACCTCAAGCCTTGAGGCCCCCGGCCCCCCACCTGCTGTGTTGGTCTGGCCTGGGCTCCCTCCCGTTCAGGGCTGCGGGTACAAAGAAAATGAAGTGGAAGCTGCCCGGGTTTCAGACAGACTGACCAGGTGGAAGGGCAAGGTGGTCCAGGGCAGCGGTTCTCCAGCTCCAGTAACTAAGAACCACTCAGGAAGCCGAGCCCTGGCTGTCACCCCCAGAGACTCAGAGTCAACAGGTCTGGGGGTGAGAGGCGCCCAGAAGTCTGCATTTCCCGTGAACTTCGGACGTGGATTGCTGCCACACTCAGATTCCCTGGCGTCAGGCAACAAGGGGGACCAGAGGGAAGGGCTTCGAGTTAGGGGAGAAGGGAAGGAGCTGGAGCCAGGGTTCTGCCATCCCAATCTGACCCAGCCCCTCCAGTCACCCGGAAGCAGTTCAACCACCTGCGCTATCAGTATCAGACTTCGCTGAACTGGTACAGTCATAGAGAGCAGTTCTCTCTCTCTCTCTCAGACAAAGGTGATAACTCTTTGGTGTGCATGTCTGAAATTGTAGATGGGCCAGACTTCGATTTCAATCCTGACATTGCTGCAGCTCTGCCTGTCTCTTCCTGAGCTGGTTATTTAAACTCTTTGACTCAACTTCCTCACCCATAAAATGGGAAAGCTGGTGACAAATTCATATCTGTCTTATCAATAAGTCTGTGTTAGCCTGTGGTTTTAGTCCGGTGGACAGTTAAAAGTTGTGCCAAGCGAAGGCTGGCACATTCCTCGACCTCTGTTTAGGAGCTGCTTGCAGGCTGGGCGCCTGGTGGCTCAGTTGGTTAGGAGCTGCTTGCAGGGACGTGTCCCTGCCAACATGGAGAGAGACTCAGTGGGCCTGGTGGGGAATGAGACACAGCTCTTTCCATTTCTGAGCATGTAAGATGTGCCAGGCAGCGTGCAAACAACTGGAAATAAAATAGTGAATGAAACAGCAATGTTCGTTCTTCTTGGAGCTCACATTCTTGCATGGGAGTAATTCAGATAACCAATATAATTGCAACCATGCAACTGGTGATTGCACCAAAGTGATTGCAGCCCATGCTCAGCTCAGTGTGCACAGCACACAAGGTCAGGACGAACTAGAGTCAATTCCCTTATTAAGTGTTTACCATATGTTAGGAGCTCTTCTAGTGCTTTCTACGTGATATCTCATTTAAATCTGACAATGCCCTCTTAAAGTGGGTTTTATCATGCTCGTTTTACAGATAAGGAAAATAAGGTCCTCCCCAAAAAGTTCAGACAATTTACTCAAGATCATATGGCTAGTACTATGATCAAACCAGAATCCAAATCTTGTTCTGTAGGACTCCATATTCCTAGCTCTTACCCCCATTTGATACTGTCCCATGATCCCCCCCCCTTGAGGGCCCCCAGATGGCAGCAGGGCAACCCTGCAACCAGAGAAATTCCTCCAAGCCCAGGAGGACAGGCAGGTTCCAAGGCTCACTGATCCCAAGGGAGACTCAGAACTAATGCACCAAGACTAACATTCAAGTGATTACCATTCCCTCAAGTCCACTGCCAACCGCTATGACACTGTCATTCTACAGAATGACGTGAGAAGACCTCTTAGGCGATTGCCCTGAGATGAGCTTGCGCATGCGCGCACACACCCATACACACACCATATCCACCGTTTTGTATTCATACTTGCCTGTGTGGAGGGAGGAGGCAGACACAGCCAATTCAGAGATTCTTCAAATGGAAATGGGCCTTAGTTATCAGACTTTTAGCTCTCTTCCCCACATCACCCAATAATTCTATTCCTTCCCAGTGTCCCAGATGAATGATATTGCATGTCCGTTCACTACCTGGGACACCAGGCTTTTGCCCAACACCTCCATCCCACCTCCAGATAGCGTGGACTAAGCTGAAATCCTACTCTCTATAATTCCCAACTTTGATACTATTTCTGTCAGCTAAAGCTATATACCAGAGGGTGTATTTCCTTTTTCAAATAAAAAGAGAAAACTCTTTGATTATTGAGGAGTGTTATCCCCCTATCCCTCATTAATTTTCTCTTTTTCAGGGGAAGCATAAACACATCTTTAAGTAAATGGATTTGGGGTCTCTTCACTGTCCAAATAATCCTCTTCTGGACACTAGTTGGTCAGTGTCTCAAAATGTGCCCCTCCATTCAAAGACTAGATCAAGCATATTAAATAAATATTACCCTCAAAATTCTGCCCATATGAGCAATTTGGAATGTACTGGAAGTCAACATTGTGGATTCTTCTGTCCTCCAAAAAGTCTTTCCCACCCAATACCATTATATGAAATAAATGCAAAAGTGTTAGCATAGTACCTAGCACATAGGGCTCAGTAAAAGTTTATGTCCTTGGGAGTATCATGGGGCACCTGGGTGGCTCAGTCAGTTAAGCATCTACCTTCGGCTCAGGTCATGATCTCAGGGTCCTGGGATCGAGTCCTGCATCGGGCTCCCAGCTTAGTGGAGAGCCTGCTCTCCCTCTCCCTCTGAAGCTCCCCCTGCTTGTGCTCTCTCTCTCTGTCAAATAAATAAAATCTTTAAAATAATTTAAAAAAAGAAGTTTATGTCCTTCCCTCTCCCCATTAAAAAAAAAAATGGGAAAAACCTCCATAAAGTATGCCTGTCTTCATGTTTGCCCCTACCAATCCCGTTCCCTTTGAATTGCTTTCCCAAACTTAATCTTCTTTCCTTTTCTTTATTTATATTGTTAAATAAGGAATTCTCCTTCCCTTCTTGAATATTTAATCTATCTGGAAAAAATATTGAAAGCACAACATTTAGAAAATTTCACTTGGCAAAAAATTGTAAACTTTCTTATCTAGCTTTCTCATTTTTTCTCTTTCTCAAGAACCATACCAAATGCATTTTATTGCTTTCATTCTCCAGATATGTTCCTGACATTATTTTTTCCAAGCTACAGAAATGATTTAGTAGCTTTTATTTTACAGTTTAATCAAGGGGCATGATCCAGAAAAAACAGTCATATTGTTAAAGAGAGAAAAGAAAATTATAACCAACATCCCTCTTGATGAATTTAGATGCAACAATTCTTAAAAACCTACCAAATAGAATCCATATTTATATACTCTAATCAAGACCAAATGAGGTTTATCCCAAGGATGCAAGTTTGCTTTAACATAATTCACCACATTAACAGATTAAAAAATGAAAAACTATATAATCATTTCATAGATGCAGAAAAGGTATTGAACAATACCCAACATTCATTCATGATAAAAACTCTCAGCAAACTAGCAATAAAAGGGAAATTTCTCAACCTGATTAAAGGTATCTATGAAAAAACCTACGGTTAACATCATACTCAAGAGTGAAAGATAAATGCTTTCCTCCTAAGAGAAGGAACGAGACAGTATGTTCATTCTCACCACTTCTCAGCATTGTACTGGAGGTTCTAACTGATAAAATAATAAAATAAAAAAAAATTAGAAAGTCATACAGATTGGAAAGAAAGAAGTGAAATTGTCTTTATTCACAGACTATGTGATTGCTTCTGTAGAGAGCTGGTGAGAATCTTTGAAAAGCTACTAAAAATTAATAAATGAATTTAGCAAGTTTATAAGACACAAAGTCAATATACAAAATTATTTGATTGTATTTTTACATACTGGCAACAAAAATCAGAAATTGAAATACCAGGGGTGCCTGGGTGGCTCGGTTAAGCGTCTGACTCTTGATCTTAGCTCAGGTCTTCATCTCAGGGTTGTGAGTCAAAGCCCTGCATTGGGCTCCATACTGGGTGAAGAGGCTACTTTAAAAAAAGAAAAGAGAAGAAAAAGAAATTGAAATACCATTTATAATAGCATTGGAAATATGTAATTTAGGGATAAAGTTGACAAAAGTGTGCATGATCTGTACACTGAAAAGTACAAAAGATTTCTGCAACAAGTTAAAGAAGACCTAAATAAATGGAGAGATATACCATATCATGGAATGGAAGACTTAATATGGCGAAGATGTTAATTCTTTCCAAATTGATCTATAGATTCAAAGCAGTCCTTATCAAAATCCTAGCAGATGTTTTTAGGTAGAAACTGACAATCTGATTCCAAAATATATATATGAAAATGCAAAAAAACTACAATAGTCAAATACAGTCGATTCTCATTATTCATGATGGTTGTAAGCCTCTGTGAACATTGAACTGCAATTATTAGATCATTGTTCCTAGAAGAAATACAGGGTTAGATTCTTGTGAGCTTCTGGCCACATCGTCAATGAGTACATAGCCTTGTTTTATGTGTGTTCCTATTTAAAGACACATTATTGAGTAAATATTGTTGATTGGTTAATATTGAACTCACAGCCAACAGCACTATTACTCATGCCTGAATGAAGATCATCTAATATACATCTATTCTTCATGAGGCACATCACAGCCTTCTTGCATTTAGGAACACTAGACAGCATTTCACAGTACTCTTGAGGGTCCTTTTAAACAGTGAAATCACCCAACAAAAAGCACAAAAAGCAAAAAAAAAGGCACTAAATAGAATGCAAAAAGGATGCTTGTTTGTAGTATGAGAGCTAAAACAAGAAGGCAAAGCATTGCCTTTTTTTTTTTACCTTAACTGGGAATGTGTGCATGAGGTAACTGAAAATTTTCACCATTCTGTACACATCCACAAATGGCCATGAAAATACTGCAAATATTGATTTGGGTTACAAGTAAATTTTAGAAAGTAGGTGAATGTGCAAATATGGAATCTGCAAATAATGAGATTAATGAAAACTCCAAAAAAAATAAAGCTGGGGGGTTTAGATTATCTGATTTCAAGACTAATTATAAAGCAATAACAATCAAAACAGTGTGTATTGGTGGACATCAATGGACCAGAATATAGTCTAGGAATAGACCCATGCACATATGGTAAACTGATTTTTTAGAAAAGTGCCAAAGCAATTCGTGAGGAAAGAATAATGTCATCAATAAATGGTGCTACAACAATTGGGTTGCCATGTGCAAAAAAATGGACCTTGACCCTCACTTCATACCATATGCAAAAATGAATTCAAAACTAATTTTAAATCTAAATGTAAGAGTGGAAACAATTAAATGTGTATGTGAAAATGTAGGAAAAATTTTTTGATGACCCTGCGTTTGGCAAGAATTTTTTAAAAATAGGATACAGAACACAAAAGAAAACACTCAATAAATTGAACTTCATAAAAATTAGAACATTTGGGGACGCCTGGGTGGCTCAATTGGCTGAGTGTCCGAATCTTGATTTCTGCTCGGGTCCTGATCTTGGAGGTTGGGGAATCGAGCCCCCCACATTGGCTGCGTGCTCAGTGTGGAGTCCGCTTGTCCCTCTTCCTCCCCTTTTGCCTCTCCCTGTGCTCGTGTTTTCTCTCTCTAAAATAAATAAATAAAATCTTTTAAAAAATCAAAACATTTGCACTTCAAAATACACTACTACCAAAATGAAAAGGTGAGCCATAGCCTGGGATAAAATATTTGCAAAACATATATCCAGCAAAGGACCTTAGAATATATAAAGAATTCTTAGAACTCAATAATAGGAAAATAAACAACCCAGGCAAAATGGGCAAAAAATTTGAACAGACACTAAGCCAGAGAAGATATATGGATGGCAAAGGAGCCTGTGAAGAGATGTTCAACATTATTAGTCACTAGAGAAATACAAATTAAAACCACAATGAGATACCACCATACCTCTACTGGATTAGATAAAATTTAAAATATTGACCATAATACATGTTGGCAAAGTTGGCAACAGGTACTATCATTGTTCCTGGCAGGAATGTAAAATGGTTCACCCCCTTTGGAAAACAGATTAGCAGTTTTCTACAAAGTTAAATATGTACCTACCATATGACCCAGCCATTCAATGTATTTAGGTATTTACACCAAAGAAAGTAAAGTTTATGTCCAAACAAAGATTTTTTTTTAAAGATTTAATTTATTTTCATATTTGAAAGAGAGAGGAAGCATGCGAGCAGGGGAAGGAGCAGAGAGAGAGGGAGAGAGAATCTCAGGCAGAGTCCTGAGCCCCGAGGCGGGGCTCCATGTCACAACCCAGAGATCATGACCTGAGCCGAAACCAGATGCTTAACCGACAGAGCCACCTACACGCCCCTATGTCCAAAGAAAGATTTGAACACAAATGTTCACTGCAGCTTTACTTGTAAGAGTTCCAAACTGGAAACAACCCAAGTGTCTATCAATAGGTAAATGGATAACAAATTGTGATATATGCATACAATGTACTACTACGAGGCAATGAAAAGAATGAATTTTTTTTTTGAGATTGAACTATTGACACAAGCAGCAAGCTAGATGAATTTCAAAATAACCATGTTGGATGAAATAAGACAAACAAGAGTACATAGAGTATGATTCCATTTATAGAAAATTTTAGAAAATGACAACTAATCTATGTGACAGAGAGCAGATTCATGGTTGTCTGGGGATGGGGGGAGGGCGGTGGCAGGGAAGCAGGCAGAGGGATTACCATGGGGTGTGAGGAAACTTTGGGAGTTTGGGGATGATAGGGGGTGGTATGTCGACATGCCAAATTTATCAAATTGCATTCTTTAAATATGTGCAGTTTATTGTATGCCATTTGCAACTCAATAAAGCTAATATATATATATAGAGAGAGAGAAAGTCAGAATAAGGTGGTTTTGGAAGGTAAGTAGTACTGAGACAAAGGCTGCAAGATAAGAGATTGAAGAAAGAGTCATGGAACAATCAGGGACGGCATTGTGGAGGAGGGGGTTTTTCTAACAAGTCGAAGAGAATCACAGGGCTTGTTGTCTTTGAGGGTGCTAACTAGGCCAGACTGCTTGTCTGGAACAGTTTGTTTGGGGCATTAGTGGGGGCTGAGGGAAGGAATATAAGCTGGAACAAATTATGGAGCTATTTGATTCTCAAGCTGAGTCCCAGCAGGGATCTTTGGTGGGCAGGGCGGGGGGCGGCTGGACACAGGGTGTCAAAAGTAAAACTACATTTTAGTAAATTGACTTTAGCAGTAATATATACGTGGGATTCAAACTGGTGGACAATGGGTGGAGAAGTACCATCCATCCATTCACTCATTCTTCCAACACTTACTGGTTCTCTCTAGGCACTCTTACAGGGCGGTAGGAGAAAAATGAGTGTTTCTCTTATATGCTTGAGACCCAAGAAACACTCAGATCTTGGTTTCCCTTATGCTCTGCTCCTATGGAGCCGAAGATGCAATCAGTTTACAGTTCTGATCAGCTCAGTCAGTTCAGTACATGCTTTTTTATGCCTACAAAATTAATTAGGAGACCACAGCAATAAACTGCATGCCGGTAAGGAGTTTATGAAATAAGCTGGGAGATGGGGGTGGGGGATGGTAGCAGGTTTTAAAATGACAGCTAGCTTCAGAAAGGAAGCCCGGTTTTGAGGCAAAACTAATGAGTGTGAGAAGGAGCCCACCCAAGTGGTTGGATGCAGCTGGAGATGAGGCATTAGAGTTCAAGGAAAATCCCAGGCTGGATATGCTTGGTGGTAGTAATTGACCCTGAAAAATGGATAAAATCTTGGAGGGAGAGAGGGAGTGTGGAAAGGGAAGGTCAGGGTCGGAGCTTTGGGGCTGCCCACGATGAGAGCAAGGAGCAAGAGTGGAAGGGCGAGCAGGCTGCACCCGCAGGCCTGCAGCTGGTCAAACAACAGCATGGCCCCAGGTGCGCCAGGACGGCTGTGAGCAGAAGTGGAGGCTGCTGAGCAGAGTAAGTGTGGTCACGGAGCTTCCTCTCCACCCCGGCTGCTGGGCCCCGGAATGTGGAGATGGTGACGTGCAGCCTGCTCACCCTCTGGTTCGGCCAGGCTACACGGTTGTTGTTTTTTTTTAAAAAAAGAAGAAAGGAAAAGAAAGGAATCCTGGCTGAGTGGCGTTCTCATGGGAGAACGGACCTGCTGGCGTGTGAGTGGAGAAGTGCGATGTGAAAGAATCACCACCCGTCGCCCTGTCGGTGGGGAAAGTGATTTTGAGGCTCGTGCAGCTTCTTCTCTGCGTTCCTGGTTTCACAAGCACCCAGACAAGCAGCCTCAGCTTTGCAGGGGAGCTGGTTGGAAACGCAAACTCCCAGGTGGGACCCTAGGGATCCCGAATCAGGAACTCTGCGGTGTGACCTAGGAATGTGTGTTTTAACAAGCCCTCCAGGGTTTTCTGATGTAAGCTCAAGCTTGAAAACCACTGACCGAGGCCTTTTAAGTTAGATCTCTCCTTGAGAGACTCCCCTCAGTAGGGAGTTTATATTAAGAACGTGATGATGGCCAGCCGTTTGGAAATTGCAAAGTGTGCTGCAAGAATAGGGCATTATTTGCGCATGCTTGTTTCAATGACCCTCATTTGGTCAGATTTACTTATGTTTTAAGGATTTACGGGGAGGTGGTGGGGGGAGACTTCCCCCTTTCTTTTCCCTTCTCAGAACAAAAATCTTGTGAGTGACTAGGAGAATTGATTGGAAATGAATTCAACAGCTGGGGAGAGAAGGATTCCAGGCACAGCTGGGCTTTGCCCGAAAGGACAGGTTTGTTTTTCTCGGTGACATTGGGTTTGTTTTGTTTCTTCCAGCGTTAGAAGCACAAGGCTGATGACTCACATTTACTGTCAAGAGTCCTTAAGTCCAAACTGCAGCTGCCAAAATAAGATTAGTGCTTTCAGGCACCATGAAGGAAGGGGGATGGTCCCCAAAACGCAGGCTTGGGTTTGTGGAGGCCTGACTCTGCAAGGGCTTTCACATTGGTGCAGGCGGAAACCCCATTGTTCCCCACTTGAGTGAAATCACAGCCCTAATAATACATTTCTCTTCACCCTTGCTGGGATGGATAATTTCTGATTTCTACATCTCAGGCTAAATAACAGCAGGAGCCGTTTAAAAAAAGTGGAGCGTGTCTTTAAAGGTGTTCATTTTGCTTTAACTCCAAAGGACAGATTAAACTGTCCTTGGTGGGAACAGCAGGCAGTATGGCTTGTCTAAAACTCTGAAAAGCCAGTAAAAACCCTTTGATTTTGCCTGGCATGACGTCAGCCACAGCAGCCCCAGGCTTTGTGCCGTGCTCCTCATTCAGTGGAACCAGATGGAGCTTTTCCAAGTTCTCCGGCTGAGGCGCGGCGTCAGGGTTTCGAGATCATAAATGAAGGAAGGCACTTAAATCTAGAATGCATGCGAGCTTCGGGGCAAACACTGGGGATGGATTTGAGCACAACTCTGGGGCTCTGAGTTAGCAAATCCTCACTGATTTCTCTCACCTGGGCAAACTGAGCAGCTGCAGTTAACACCCCTCCCTGTAATTCACAAGAAACGAAAAACAAGTAAATTCTGCTGTCAGCCCTGTGCTAATGATTGCCTTCTGGCAAGGCATTGCTTGAGTTTGGTGAGATCTTTTGTTATAAGATTCAAAATTGTCTACTTTGCTGTATCAGATCAATGCAGCAGAGAATTCACAAACCAAAACTTAGTCAAGGATACGTTGACGTTATTTAAAGAAATCTGAATCTATGTCTGCGTGTGGAGTTTTCACAGGCATCCATAAAGTGACACTATATTGTAATTGTGACGTAGGCACCACTCGGTTGGGGCCCACCTCTCCTCCATGCTGAACTGGGCCTGTACCTCCAAGAACTTTCTTTACCCCAGTCTAAGGAAGAAGGAGGCTAGCATTTGCTGAGTACCTACTGTCTTTCAGGAGCTTTCCTCGTCTCCTTATCTCAATTAGCCCTGCAGTGGTTTCTCCACTTAAATATTCAACTTCTAGGAAAATCAGATCTCATAGAAATCACTTATGTGAGGTCATGCAAGTCAGCTAGCCGAAGCCAGGTCTGGCTCCAACGACGATCTTCTTTTCACTCTGATGGTCTCACTCCCACCTGTCTAAAGACACATAACTGCCCTTTATCTCCTTTCTCCAAGGTTCTATTCCCTTGGTCCTTACTGTTTCACATTACCTCCCTCAAGTCTTTGTATAAAAGAATCTTTTTAGCGAGACCACCTGCTGACCATAGCGTATAAAACAGAAGCTCCCTTCCTTCCACAGTCCCAACTCCCTTTTCCTGCTAATTTTGTTCTGCAGCACTTGTAAGATCTAACTCATAAGATCTAACCGCCTGGGTGGCTCAGGCAGTGAAGCGTCTGCCTTCGGCTCGGGTCATGATCTCAGGGTCCTGCGATGGAGTCCCACACTGGGCTCTCTGCTCAGCGGGGAATCTGCTTCTCCCTCTCCCTCTGCTGCTCCCCCTACTTGTGCTCTCTCTCTCTGTGTGTCAAATAAATAAATAAAATCTTAAAAAAAAAAACCCCAAAACATCTAACATAACCTATGTCTGGCCCCTGTCAGTGGTGTGCTGGTAAATGTTTAACAACCAGATCTCCAGGGGGGGAAAGCCCTGACTTGTAAGGTTTGCGGATCCCTGTGGTATAAATACTTCAGCATGGCCGATTTCACGCCACCCACCTGGCCTTGCTGAATGCGGGGTAGGGCAGAGATTGCACAGTCTGTCATGTGGGTCAGTGGGAGCTGGCCCCCACACACCTCTGGCTCTCCACTTGAGTATCAGCTCCATGGGGCCAGACATCAATTGATAGATTTTTTAAAAATTTATTTTATTCACTGTTGTTTTCCCAGTACTTTGTTTGACAAATGGATGAATGAATGAATTCGGTCATTCAAATATATTTTTAAAAATTGACCATATGCCCCACATCGTGCTGGATATTTGAGCTGGAGTGCTGAGCAAAACAAGCCCTGCCCTCCTACGGGAGGGAAAATAGACACTCAGTGATCGTTGCAAATGAAGTGTTCAGTTACGGTTGTGGTAAGGCAAACGGTGAGGGGGAACATGGCCTCTCACAGAGAGCAGTCAAATAAGAGCCGGCTGAGTACTCCAGGCTGGTGGCGGTCAAGTCCAACCAGCAGATGTCCACTGCACACCTGCTGTGTGAGATGCATGCTATTGTGCAGGTATCCCGAGGAACACCAAGACTGATACTGTCCCTCTCAGAGTTCCCAACCGAGATAAGATTGATGAGGGAGAACTACCTGACAACCCCATGTTTGTGCAGCATGGACGTGGGTTCATTCTCTCATTGCTAAGTCCTTACTGAGCACCTACAACGTGCCAGGCACTGTGCTAGGTACCAGATGTGGAAGAAACAGCAAGACAGCCAGCCCATTAGCTGTCGTGACAATACCAGTGTCTGCAGCTAGGGGCTGGCTCCCAGACGTCACGGAACTCTGAGCCCTCTGCTGGTATGGGAACACTCCTGGAGAGGTACAGAGACTCAGGAAGAATTTTGTTCCCATCACACTCATCCTGCCAGGATCCCATTTCTGCTGGAGGAGAGTATTTTTAGGAGTCTAGGAACATCCCTATTGGGAGACAAGGAGGATGGGCCTTTGTCACTGTACCTTCAGCAGATGAACACTTATGAAGCACCAACTACATGCGCGAGGACAGTGTGCTAGGCTCCGGGAAATCACTGAGTAAGATCAGCCCACATTCCAGGGGGGCAGACAGACATGATCAGGTCTTTCCAGTACCACCGGATAAATGTGTGAGTGCTAGAGTGGAGCCCAGAGGAAGGAGCCTCTGAGCCCAGCCAACCTGGAGAGGTCTTCCTGGAAGGGGTGCCATTTGACGGAAGTCATGAGCCATGAGTGGGGGTCACCAGGTAGAGGAGGCTTGGAAGGATAATGGGAACCCGGAATTCGGTGCTTCTCCCATCCCCCATAGTTTTATTACCCTTCAGTGAAACCCTCCTGGGCTGTGAGAAAAACAAGCACTGTTTTTCAAAAGCATAAGGAATCATCCCAAAATATGTGCATTTGTTTCAAATGGAAGTGACCACTGCCGGAAAAACAACATTGTTTTGTCAGGACCTAGTCTGTATTTATTCCCTAGTCTTTGTTTAATTAAGTTAATCCCTCCATGGTTTCCCTTGGGACAGTGCAGATCCTAGTGGCCATAAATCCCCGACGTTATAAAAACAGTATGAAACTACAACACACACGACACCAGCTGGCACGCTTGCTGTTTGTGGGGCCGGCCTTCTGGAATGCGAGCGATAAGCCTCCTGGTCCTACCACGCTCTGCACCCTCACGTAGTGTCTGCAATTCGCTCAGCCACTTGGAGAGGGAATTGAGGAGAGCAGTCATTCTGAGGTTTGTTTAAAAGAGGAAACCGAGCCTGGCAGTCTCCATTAATAAAGGGGGAGACTGACTCCTGGGCCTGGGCACCTTCCCCTTGGATGATCGCAAGGGCTTTTTATCCAGTTCAACGACTCTCAACACTGCAGTTCTCTGGGGAGCTTTTAACAAACACTGCCGCCTGCATTCCACCCCCAGCCTGTTTGATTTAAGGAGGGGGGCGCCCTGGGCATCAGGGTGTTCAAAAGGTCCGCAGATGGTTCTAATGGGTAGCCAAGCATTTCAATCAGAAATGCTCTTCCTAGAGCTTCACATTACTAACCCTTAGAATACAAGCTGGGTGATGGCAGGAACCCTTTTGTCTCTTTGGTTCATCCCTGTATCCCCAGTACCTGGGGCAAAGGAGGTACTTCATTTATTGAGTAAATGAAGAGTATCCTATGATTCAGATTTTTCTTAGATCTCTGGCTCAGGCTTGTAACTGTAGGTTTTATCACTAATTATTCACTATGATTTTTACATGAGCTGAAGTTTTTTCTGGTTATTGGTGTTTTTCTTCCATCTAAATCCACTGGAAATCTCAGTTGGAGTTCCCACTTGGAAATCTAAGATAATAAATATACTGGTAAGAGATAGAAGAATTTGCATCTATAATTTTCTTCATCTACTTTATTGATTTGGGAGTGAAAATACAGCTTTTAGCACTTGAAAGCCAGAGTCCCTGTTTGTACGATCTTAGACATAAACATTTTTTAATGTAATGGTGCAGATTTTATTTTTAAAAATTATTTAGTGCATTTAATAGAGGTGATGAATTAACCAGCTTTTATCTTTTCATCAATTTAATATTTTGTATTTATCTAAAAGCATAGTAAACAATAAAACTCAATGACACCGGAGATTACATTAAAGTGTAGCCATTGGATTCAGGGATCAATCAAGCTTTCCAGTTAATTGAGTTTTTATCATAGCTTTCATAGTGATAACTTTTAACCAGTGGAAGCTCTTTTTCATATATTTGATCACTTTAATGCTCTTTGGTTTTCTCTAACTTTAATGGTAAAGTCACTGGAAGAGCTCGTTATGAAACCAAGCCATTTTCCTTGCTGAGAAATAATGTCATCACGTCAGCCTGTTTCTTGCAAAGGAGAGACTGAGTCAGTGATGGATTGAAAATGCCTTTAACCTTTTCACCCTCTGATATATTTTTAGTTCCCTTGCGGTGAATGTATTCTGTGAGTTCATTTTCACATTGCATTTGCGTGAAGAGCCAGGGCTCAGCGTATAATAAATACGTGACTCAGAGAGGCCCGCTAAGAACCATATATCCAGTTCTCCCTAGTAATCTTTCTTACCTCTACCTAACCTCCTTTGGCTTCACATTTTCCTCATTTGTTACTGGCATGAAGAAATAGAGCTTAAGGAGGATTTCTAAAGACCGACCTGGTAGACAAATGGAATGAGGAGAAATATCTTCCAAAGGGACAGATGCAGAATTGGGACCTGCCGTGTTTTGGGTGAAGTAGCAGGTCTTCTCACGGTGCTCTCTCAGCTTCCCCTCTGCAAAATGTCCCTGACTGTGCCAGACTGGGATTACAGAGCATCTTCGTTCTTGAGGAACAGGAACGGTACTCGATGCAGACAAGTGCAAATGCTTGCTCGTGATAACATGCGGGAGCCATCAGAATGTTTCAGAGCACTTTCACGAACCTGAGAAAAATACAAAACTGATGCTAATTTGAGATTAGTCAATGCATTTCCTAGAGGTGAATAATTCCAACTTCGAAAGCTATGTTTTTCTTTATACAAAGAAATGCATCAAAATGTCAACAGCGGTTGCCTCTGGATGGTAGGATTACAGTTATTCAATATGTTAAAAGGGATTTTAACAAGTGCTTGTTGCCTGGCCGTGTGCTGAGGGTCATCTCCCTCAGAGCTGGGTTCTAATGGCACAACTCTGCCCCAGTCCAGGATCTGTGTGCGGCGGAGGACCACGGCTGTGAGCAGCTCTGTGTGAATGTTCTGGGCTCCTTTGTCTGCCAGTGCTACAGCGACTTCACACTGGCCGAGGACGGGAAAAGATGTGTGGGTGAGTACTCCCCTCCCTGGTTTAATGGGGAAGGGCAAGTTGAGCAGAGTGTTGGGGGGGGGGGGCCTCCCACGGATCCAGCTGCTCTCCTCTGAGTTTCAACAAAGTGCTCCGTTGCCTGGTCTAGTTGTTGGTCAGAATTTGAACTCTGAAGACTTCGTTGATGGCTGAGGCTAGCGTGTCCTCATTCAAGGTCCTCAGCAAAAGGCAGATTTCTGATCGTCTATGTAAACATGATTGTCCCTTTATATACTGCATCCCTTGAAAAGGACTGGGCGGATTTTCGTCAAATGCGGAGGCAGTTTGGGATGGCCTGACTGCGGTATAGCTCATGTGCTGTTCCTGAGATTCCCTTGCTGGTGGGCGAGGTTGCTGAGTGGCACCTCAAAGATGGAGGCCGCCTTCCTGCTAAGTATGGATCTGCTAGCGATGGGCCCCGAGTGACCACCAGGGATGAGAGCCCAGCTGTCTGCAAGAAGACACCATTGTCAGAGGAAAGGGACCGTTGCCTCAAATGCAAGCCCAGGGAAGAAGTTGTAAGGGCAGTGCTTGGAATTTCAGGCACCCACTTGGGCAACTCCCCCTTCTGTGACCTGGTGGGAGGTAGGGGAGGTGGGGGTGGCATCTGATTTCTTCAGTGAAGGATAATGGTTCTCCCCAGCACCTGGAGAGCACACCAGCAGGTCCCCCATGCCACCTCCCTGTGTGTCTGCAAAGCACCTTAAACTCACACGGTCTTATTCATCCTTCCTCCAACAAACAGTGCGTGGCAAGCAGTAGGTGTTCGATTAACTGAACTCAGTACTTCTAAGGCAAAAAAATCTGGAGGCAAAGGAAGGGAAAGGACTCAACTGACATCAGAGCCAGAAGCTACTGATTCTAAATCCTGCATTTTCTCTCCCATATCCTATTGTTTTCTGGGGGATACGTTGTTATGTCCTGTTCTGTCTTGCTTCCCACAGTGAATGCTTATTATATTGCACACAGAACTTACATTTTCCAGCACACTTTGATTCTTAGATAAGGAAGTGGAAGGAAACAGCAACAAAACAAAAGTATAGGTAGCATCTTCTTCGCAGGTGAGAATCAAGGGGCTTTGTTTGTTTGTTTCTACACATGATGGAATGAAAACTGCCCTCATCAGATGTCCACAAGTGGAATTGGTCTCCTAAGCCTTAGAGGTTTTATTTATTTTTTTCTTCATCTGCTGGTGGTGACAGTGATAGGTAGCAAGTTACCACATCCACCAGCACGGGCAAGAAAAAGCCAACATGCTTCATTCATTTTTATTATACAAGTAATATGCTTTCATTGAGGATAAGGATTAAACAGATGAGCACTGGGTGATTTATGCAACTGATGAATTGTTGAACACTACGTCTGAAACTAATGATGCACTACGTGTTGACTAATAGAATTTAAATTAAAAAAAGGATTAAGCTGGGCGCCTGGGTGGCTCAGTTGGTTAAGCGACTGCCTTCGGCTCAGGTCATGATCCTGGAGTCCCGGGATCGAGTCCCACATCGGGCTCCTTGCTCAGCGGGGAGTCTGCTTCTCCCTCTGACCCTCCCCCCTCTCATGTGCTCTCTCTCTCTCATTCTCCCTCTCTCAAATAAATCTTAAAAAAATAAAAATAAATAAATAAACATGCCTAACTCTTTAAAAAAAAGAGAAAAAAAAGGATTAAGCAGATGAGACAAATCACTATTAATAGTTTGTTGTATTTTCTGCCAGACTTTTCCCCATACACACATCTAATTCAAGGGGCTCCTGGGCAGCTCAGTCGGTTAAACGTCTGACTCTTGATTTTGGCTCAAGTCATGATCTCAGGGTTATGAGATCGAGCCCCTCAGTGCAGAGTCTGCTTGAGATTCTCTGTCTCTCTCTCTCTCTGCCCCTCCCCCCACTCATGCACCTGTCTAAATAAATAAATAAATAAAATCTTTTTAAAAACTTATAAAAATATCTAACTCGAAACATTTTGTTAATGTTGAACAAAATGAGGTCATACTATTTATTTTGTCTAACCTATATTTTTTCCCTTACCAGTAGTTCAGTGGGTAGAAACTTCGGGTGCTGTTGGGTCAGACGGAAATTGGGACATTGGGAATAAGGCCAGTGGATAAGCTTCAGGAAAAAGGGTGAGGGTGTCTGGTTAATTGGGTGAGGGAAGGACCAGGGAGGGTCCAGAGCTTGTGTAGGCAACAAGGAGTAGATGGGGCAGGGGCAGTAGGGGCTGTGGCTGGGGCAGGAGGCCTGCCCTGGGCCTTGGGAAACTAGAGGGTGGTGAGGAACCCAGTTTTCTGAGTGTTGCCAAATAATTGCCTTATCATCCCTGTGTGGTAGAGAACCTTGGTGTCTCTAAGGGTTTTGCTGTAACTTTTGGGGTTTGACATTTGTTGAAGAGCAACAAGCATGAGGATAGAAGCTACGCTTGCCAGGGAGCTGTTGTGGGCTGTGTTCACTAAAGATGGGCTTTTCTTGGGGCACCTGGGTGGCTCAGTCGTTAAGTGTCGGCCTTCGGCTCAGGTCATGATCCCAGGGTCCTGGGATCGAGTCCCACATCGGGCTCCCTGCTCCTTGGGGAGCCTGCTTCTCCCTCTGCCTCTGCCTCTGCCTCTCTCTCTCTGTCTATCATGAATAAAAAAATAAAACCTTAAAAAATAAAAAAAAGATGGGCATTTCTCTTGCTGCTGCTATCAGCATGCAAGAATGTCTGCCTTTCCTCAGAGGGGTTGTCGAGGCAGAAGAATGGGAAAATGGGAGAGACTGTGTGACCCAGGCCTCATCCATCATGTTCCTGTCATCATCATCCTCAACCAAGCACCTGACCTGTTGGAGGCCAGGAGTGAGATGATTAAGCGGTGGTGGACCTTTGTTGCCAGTTGCCTTGGTTAGGGAGATTGAGCACATCTCCAGAAGGTCAAGTGCTGCTTGATGGGGCTATGCTGAGGGCAGAGCCAGTGGTGGAAGTAAGAGAGGCTACAGAAGGTCAGAGAAGAGGGTCATTCTGATGGCCAGGGTGGGGAAAATCTGGGAAAGGAAGGAAGGGTAGCCATTGGACAAGTGTCCAAGGCAAGGGGAGACATGAAGGGCAGTAATGGTATGGACGGGGCAGCGTTCTCAAAGTTCAAAGCCTGTGTTGGGAGAGGCAGGCCTTGCTGTTGGGCGCGGGTAGGTGAGGGGGAAACCATTACAGGATGCTGGACTGAAAGCTAAGCAGGCAATCTAACCTGAAGACAGCAGTCTGAAGGGGCTTGTCAAAGATGGAGACTCCGGCTGTCAGACTTAAATAGGAAATTTAGAGAAGCAAAGGCTGCTAGGGACTCTGGAAGCATTCCTTCAGCAACTGGTCTGGATGGCCTGTATATAGATGGGAACATAAAGAATATGGGGACCATAAATCCCAGTTAATCCAGCATGATCCCAGTTTATGCCTGTTGGCTCAGTTCTCAACAGCCCTCCCTTTCACTTTCAAAGGGGTTCTATTCTGGGTTGATAAATTATAGGATCACCCTAGTTAAGGCCAGCCTGGCTTAAACAGTGGAAGAGACCAACTCTGTTGAAGTAGAGAGTTCCTGAAGGTGTGAAGTAGAAGATGAAATTGAAGAGACCAGCTGGAAACCTAGTGTTCAGGGCTTTGAAAATCAGGCTGAAGAGTCTGGAAGAGAGACACTGAAGGGTTTCTAATTGGGAGTGACAGATGCAAAGCCTCATTTTAGGAAACTTAATCTCGTGGTGAACTGCAGGATGGATTCTAGAAGGAAGATGGTGAGGGATGGAAGGACCAGTTAGGAGACTCTGGCAGTCCTCAAGGAGAGGTGACAAGAGCCAGAGTTTGAGTGACAACTGAAGAGATGGAGAGGGAAGGAGTAAGGGATGAAGAGGTGCTGTAAATAAAGGGGAGGAGGAAAAGTCAGAAGTCGCTCCTGAGTTGGAGCTTCCATGACACTGACATATCATGAGTAGTTTTAGAGAAGGTGAGTTTGAAGTTGAGGTGGGACCCTGACAAGGACGCGTCAGGAGGGAGGAGAAAAGAGCACCCCACGATGAGGGGAGGTTAGAACCAACAATGCAGCCAGGAAGCAGCAGAGCGTGTTCCTTTCTAAATTTTAATTTCCATTTAGTTTTCACTTTAAATGCATATTTGTGTGTGTGTTTGTTTTGACCTTCAGTACAGTAAGACCTGGGCTCCAATCCCAGTTCTGCTGCTCACTGATCATGGGTCATTTAATTTCTGAGCCTCCATTTTCTCATCCATATTGTAGAGTAATAATACCTATGTCATAAAGTGTTGTAGGATTAAATAAGATAACGAGTCAAGTTTCTGATACATGCAAGGCCATTATTATCATTATTACAGTGTATATCATCATCATCATCATCATCCTGGCTATCCCGAAGTATGGAGTGAGGAGAGAGTGAAGGCCTGAGCCTTGCTGGCCTGAGCCACATGTAGGGAGCAGGAGAGACAAGTGGGGTGGGAAAAATATCTGTGAAGGAACAGCCTAAGGTGGGGACGGGGGTGGGGGGAGGTGGGCAAAAGAATCAGAAGTCATGGAATATGATGGGAAAGAGAATTTCTAGCCCAGGTCAATATTAATGTCATGCTCCAGCGAGGCCAAAGGGAACAGAACTTAGAGAAAAAGCCATTGAGTTGAGTCACTGATTCATCTCAGCAAATATTTCCAAACTCTCTGCCAGGCACTCTGCTGGCCATTAAGGACACAAAGATGAACGGAAGCCCACGGATAATGATCAAGAGGGGTGGAACAGAGGGCAGATTTCAGGGAGAGGGAGAGGTGGTGAGACATTGGGGACAGCACATCTAAATTATTCATTTAGAGATGTGTGGTAGAAATTCATTACATCCAGCTACAGGGGATTGGATGCAGTGGGTTTTCGGTTTCAGCACCTTCAAAGCTGTGGTTCTAGCTCTTTGACTCATCCCAGAATTATGACCGTGACCTGCATGAAAATTCAATTCTTAGCCAGACTCAGGACTTTTCAAGACAGCGTTTCTATTTTTGAGTTAGAGGAACATTAAATTCTAGTGTTGGAGTCCCATTTCCCTAACTGCTCATTTCACTCTGGACAGTACTGAATTTATTTCCACATTCAGGTGATCGAGAGTGGATTCCCAACCTAGGTCCTCCTTTTGCTTTAATTGAGTTCCCTCTATTTGTAATCCATCAGCTGCCTCTAAAGCTGTGTTAATTTCCACCCAACACTGCATTTTTCAAAGACTATTTTTCTCTATCTTTAAGGGTCACTTTTCTGCTGTACTTGTTCATCTGGTGTTTACCAACTGCTCTGTCTTTGGGGTAACTTTGGTCCTGTTTGCATCTTATCTGCCTAAGCATATTGTAAACCCTTGGGGACAGAAGCCAATGGTAGTACTTTTCATCTTTCACAGAGCAGACTTGCATGCAGTATGTTTCAATACATTGACTGAGGCTGAGTAATTGATCACAATCTCAAGCAGTCATGTATTTAAAAAAAAAAAACCTTGTTCCCTTGATTGCTTTTTAAATTACAAAATCAATTTTTGCATATTAAAGAAATTGTCAGAATATAGATGTGTATAAGGTCAAAACTTGAAAGCCATTCCTCTTCAGTTTCACTTCCTGGAAGTAATCACTGCTAAAAGCTTGGCTTCTCCTTTCTGCCTTTCTTCTAAGATGTCTTATGTATAGTATTTGCTTGTCCTTACCATCCAGGGTTTAACACAATGCCTGATGTATAGTAATTACTCAATAAATGGTTGTGGAACAAGTGAATGGCATTAAGGTATTTCTTAACCCCCAAATTCAATTTTATCTGAATAAAGACGCAGGGTGATAAAAACTTAATCTACATTTATTGAATATTACTAAGTCCTAACGCCTGTTTGAAATACTTCATGTATAATTGCAACAACCCTATGAGGTAGATACTATTGTTATCACATTTTATAAGTCTCTTCATCTTTCTCTGTTTCAATGAATTTATCTGTAAATTGAGGATAACAATAATACATACCTCAAAGGATTGTTGTGAGGGTTCAATGAGTTGATATATGTAGGGCATTTGCTAATATTACTATCATATTGTCTGATACATGGGCAACTGATAAACATTAGCTGAATCTGAATTTCTATATCCTTTTTTTTTTTTTTTTTTTTTTTAAAGATTTTTTATTTATTTATTTGAGACAGAGAGAATGAGAGACAGAGAGCATGAGAGGGAGGAGGGTCAGAGGGAGAAGCAGACTCCCCGCCGAGCAGGGAGCCCGATGTGGGACTCGATCCCGGGACTCCAGGATCATGACCTGAGCCGAAGGCAGTCGCCTAACCAACTGAGCCACCCAGGCGCCCCCCTATATCCTTTTTATTTAAATAATTAATTAATTTATTTGAGTGTGAGGGAGGGGAAGTGCAGAGAGGGAGGGACAGGGAGAGAGAGAATCTCAAGCACACTCCGTGCTGAGCGTGAGCCCAATGTGGGGCTTGATCTCACGACCCTGAGATCATGATCTGAGCTGAATCCGAGAATCAGATGCTTAACCGACTGAGCCACCCAGGCACCCCTGAATTTCTATAGCCTTTGTGAATTTTTGTCTTCTTATGAATGCTTGCATTTAATAGCACGTCAGATATATGCTACATTTACAAAATCATATTGAGGCCCATAGTCAGAACGATGGCGGCACATAGCATGGGGATTTAGCATGGCGTTACTGCTTCCTTCAGAGCTTTTCCCCTCGATTCTCCTCTATCAATGACCTTCAGTGAGGAGGGGGTGGTTGATAATTAAGTTGGGGAAAAGGGATGGGAGGATCCATTTTTATACTGAAAGGTCAGCTTTTTAGTTCATTAGCTAACCACCCATGTTTGAAGCATGACCTCCCCCAATTCAAAGATGTTAAGTATTAGATTTCTCCCTGTACTGGTTTGCTAGGGCCATAGCAAAACCACAGAGTGAGTGGCTTTAACATTACAGCTTTATTTCCTCCCAGTTCTGGAAGCCAGGACTCCAAGGTCAAGGTGTCAGCAGGTTGGTTTCTTCTGAGGTTTCTCTCCTTGACTTGCAGAAGGCCTGCCTCTGCGTATGGTCTTTCTTCTGCGTACACACATCCCTGGTGCTTCTGTGCGTGTCCAGATTTCCTCGTCTTATAAGTTAGCCAATGGTAGTTAGACTAGATTAGGGTCCACCCCAATGGCCTCATCCTCATCAAATCACTTCTTTAAAGGTCCTACCTCCAAACACAGTCACATTCTGACTGGGTTTAGGACTTAAACATATGAACTTAGGGTGGGGAAGACCATTCAGCCCAGAACACTTCCTATTGTTATTAAAATCAATAAGAAACTCTCTGAGTTTCAGACTCCTGCATGTAGAAATCCAACTGTGCTCTCAGAGGTTTTGACTCTGACTCTACGTGTGTGTCTTCTGTATGCTCAGCAAGTCAGCTGCTTCTACCATTTCTCTCATGATGAATTTGGTTTTTCTTACTCTGTCATCAGCAAACTTTAAAATCCAAATGCTTCTCTTTGAAATATCCTATTTCTACTGATGCCATCCCCTTGCAGACTGATGCTGGCTGAGAAAACTTTGGACTATGACCAGGTTGTAAATCAGAGACCATCGATCTTAAGCTTCATTACCTTGTACCAAAGTATCGTTTATCCTTGGACACAGCTGGGTGATTTTTCACCTATTAGGCAGAGACTGAACGCAGTGAGACCGGCTTCTAACCCTGAGGTTTTAACACTTTGTGATCTGGTGGGCCGAATTCCTACAGCCAGGGAATTACCCTTTCTGCTCGTAAAGGAGAGCATATAGATATGTCAGGCAAAACAACTGAGAAAGGATTTTATTGAAGGAGATGAAGACTTGGAACACAACAGGAGCATCTCTGAGTTACACACATGGAGCACCTCCATACATCTGCTCCCTAAACTTGGCCTCTCTTTTCACAAGTACAGTTTTGCAACCAGGGAAGTTATGCAAAGAACCCAAAGCATGTGGCAAAGGGTGTCAGAGTTGAATGGACTGGAATTCTCTTGGTCTTAAAAATCTTTTAGGTTCACAGGCTTGAAGTGGGCTCCTCCACATCTAATGTCATACTCCTGGCCTCCTCTGCTGTCCCCAGCAGCCTGGCAGCAAGCCAGTGAGTGGCCCTCAAGTCAAGGGGAGATTGGACACCTTGGGGTTTTACAGGCCAGGGTCTTGAGGCCCAGGAATGCTTGAATCCCACCTTGCCAACCTCTCCTCTCCCCTTCATTTCCCCAGATTGCTGAGCACACAAAAAACAAAACCAGCAAGAGAATCAAAGTCCGGGAGAAACCTTCTTACCCCGTGAGCTTGGGCCTATGGTTGGCCGATTGATGGAAAGTGTCTTTGAGAGAGTGGAATCATAAAAAAACCACATATCCAAACCTATCTTAACCTTTTCGTTTTTACTTAAAACACCTAAACATATTTTAATAAAAATTACCTTTAATTACACTTTTGAAAAGTACTAATTTTATTTTTTAAATCTATGATTAAAAATTTTTTTTCTGGCATAGATCATACCCATAATGTACTGTCCATGATTTTCAATTTTGGTTTCTTGAAATTGGAGCAAGAATTTGAAGAATTCTGTAAAGCAGACTAAGGGCAGAATCCTTGTAAATTTTTATGAAAATTTCCCCACTCTTTTACATGTTTTATCCATGTCTGGTTCCACAGCAGTTTTGGTTAACAAATTGCTTTAATTAGGTCTTTCCAAAGCTTTCAATTTAGTTTTGTTTTTTTTAAAAAAACTCAATTTGTTTTAATGCCTATATTTAATTGGTTTTCTTACTGTTTATAATTAAGTACAATAACATGCATAAATGGCATATATAGCTTTGGGAACAAAACCAATTTTGACTCTTTTTGGCAGTGGTCCTCAAATTTTAACATGCATCAGAAGCATCTGGAGGGCTTGTTAAAACACACATTCTTGGGCCCTACACCCAGCTTCTGATTCACTAAGTCTATAGTGGGGCCCGGGAATTTGCATGACTAACACGTTCTCAAGGGATGATTGTTGCAGCTGGTTCCCCACCACGTTTTGAGAACCAATGCTTTATAAGCATGCAGTCAGGCGATAGGGAAAGTACACAGGTGTTCTGGGGCACAGGTGTTCCACCACAGCTGCTTTATAAGCATGCAACCCAGCCACAGCTGTTCAGAAGAACAGGTGTTCCAGAAGTCTGTCTCCCCCACCCACCCCTGTGCCACGCCATCCTGCTTTCAGCCTCCACCGTTCCTCACTGGGATGATTGTAGCCTTCTAACTGGTTTACTACTGTCATACTTGCTGTCTGTGGTCTGTTCTCCATTCCCGTGTTCAGAACCTTCCAGTGACTCCCTGCTCACTCAGAGTAAAAACCAAAGTCATTGCTGGCCTCAGTGCCTCCTGATGCGCACTCATCCTCACCTCCCACCCGGCTCTGGGCATCAGGTCCCATAGTATGCTCTGGGCATCAGGTCCCATATTTTCAGAGGGAATGAAAAGCATTTACTGATCAGGCATTGGTTAAGTGGAGGTCAGTTAAAAGAGCTTCCTCTGTACAACTCTATTAACTGCCTGATCCAACACTGAGTGTTCTAGAGCATTATGGAAAAATGCAAGTTTGGAGTATAGGGCTTAGATTTTAGGCCTAAGCAAAACTTGCAACCAGTCCGCACTCTAATAAGGGGCCAGCATACTCAGGTGTCTCTCTGAGGGACAGAGCTGGCTGGGCTCAGAAATTATACTCGTTGCTGTGTAAGAGGAAGTTTCAAGAGAGAGGGAGAATCTGAGTTTCTGACTTCAGGTATAGACAGCGGCCCACTCATTGTGATAATGTCAAAACCAGTGCATGGTTTTGGTTTTCAAATCACACATGTGTATTAATTGTGGATCCCATTTCCTTTTTATTATTTCCAAGCTTTTGATATTGGAGTATCCTAAAATGTTACAGAGGGAAATGGTTTCTTAAAATTAATTAATTTGTTTATTTGGGAAAGAGGGGAGGAGGGGCAGAGGGAGAGAGAAAGAGAAACTTAAGCAGACTCTTCACTGAGTGGCTAGATGTGGGACTTGATCTCACGACCCTGAGAACACAACCTGAGCCAAAACCAAGAATCAGATGCTTACCTGACTGAGCCACCCAGGCCCCAAGGGAAATGTTTTTAAAAGGAAAAATAAATCATCCATAATTCTACCACCTTAACACTGCAAGAATTTTCATTTCTAATTTCCAGGCTTTAGGCATGCCTAGGAGCTCTATTTTACCTGGGTGTAATCCCTGTAAATATTCAATTTTGAGATCTACTTTTACCACCAAATTTTATCTGTCTTCCTATTTACAATTACGTTAGGATGAGAATGTTGATAACTGTCAAATGCCCCAAGTAGAACTCTCGATCTTCTCCCACAAACTCACTGTGCCTCCCCCATCAGATGACAGCAACTCCATCCTCACGCCAGATCCCCCAAGTCAGCCTTCCTCCCTCTCTTTTTCTCCTGCCCACCTCTATTCCAGCAGGACCCCCACGGTCCCCACCTCAACTTATACCTGGTGCATTAGCTTCCTAGGGCCGCCATCACAAAAGACCATAAACTGGGTGACTTAACTCAACAGAAAGGTATTGCCTCCTAGTTCTGCAGCTAGAAGCCTGGGGCTGAGGTGCTGGCGGGGCCGTGCTCCCACTGGAACTTGTAGGGAAGAAGCCTTCCTTGGTTCTGGCAGTGACTGTCGAGCCTTGGTTTCCTCAGCCTGTGGCCACATCACTCCAGCTGCTGACCCCACATGGCGTTCTCCCTGTGTGTCCGCGTCTTCACGGGGCATTCTCCTCTCCCTATAAGGACACCAGCCATATTGGGTTAGGGCCCACCCATAGGACCTCATTGTCGCTCCATTGTATCAGCAAAGACCCTGTTTCCAAATAAGATCACATTCACAAGTACCGGGGAGAGGACTTCAACATAATCTTTTTGGGGAATACCTTTAGCCCAGAACACCCAGAACACTGCTCCTCTGTCTCCTCCACCCAC
Source organism: Neomonachus schauinslandi (assembly GCF_002201575.2). Classification (NCBI taxonomy): domain Eukaryota; kingdom Metazoa; phylum Chordata; class Mammalia; order Carnivora; family Phocidae; genus Neomonachus; species Neomonachus schauinslandi. The sequence goes on from NC_058406.1 coordinate 149,740,185, forward strand.
CCCTGTGCCACGCCATCCTGCTTTCAGCCTCCACCGTTC
>NC_058406.1:149740233-149857023 GCF_002201575.2 Neomonachus schauinslandi
TCAGTGCCTCCTGATGCGCACTCATCCTCACCTCCCACCCGGCTCTGCTCCAGCCCTGCTGGCTTCCCTGTGGGTCCTTCGGCACCCCAGGCAGATGCCCACCTCACGGCCGTTGTGCTTGCTCTTCCTTTTGCCCCAGTGCTTGCTCCCTCCCAGTTATCCACTTGGCTCGTCCCTCATTCAAGACTCTGCCCAAATGCCACCTTCTCCTGAGGCCTCTCCTGGCCACTTCTATTACCTTTCACCGTCCTTCCTGCCTCCCCACAGGATCTATTCCTTTTCCCCAGAATACTCTCCGTCTTCTACGAAATGATCTAATTTACTTATTTAATTTTTTTACCACCCCCACCATCATCCAAATGTAAACTCCTTGAGGACTGGCATCTGTGTCTGTTTTGTTTTTTGCTCTATCCTTAGCCCCTTAAACAGGGCCAGGCCCGGGGTAGGTGTTCAGTAAACACTTGTAGAATTAATGAGAAATAGGACAAGACATTTTCTCATAATTTACTAAAGCATTTACCATTATTAAATGTTCATCTTATTTTTCAGATTTTTTTTTATCACCGTAAATAATGCTGCTATAAATAGCTTATTTCATACAGTTAATCTCCCCCTTTTCTCAATGATTTCTCTGGGTCAGGTTTCCACAGTGAACATTGTCAAATGTCCTTCCAAAAGAATTTTTGTCAATTTATGATTCCAGCACCATGAATAGCTCTGATTCCCTTTCCAGGCCAGCTTGCCACTATTGGATTTTGTCCTGTTTTTATTTGTGCAGTTTAATACTTGTAAGTGTCGTAAGCCTTGTGATGGTTTTGATTTGCATTTCTTTTTTAAAAAATATTTTATTTATTTATTTGAGAGAGAGAGAGAGCATGAGAAGGGGGGAGGGTCAGAGGGAGAAGCAGACTCCCTGAGGAGCAGGGAGCCCGATGTGGGGCTCCATCCCCGGACCCCAAGATTATGACCTGAGCTGAAGGCAGACGCTTAACCAACTGAGCCACCCAGGAGCCCCTGATTTATACTTCTTTAACATTTAAATACAATTGGTCATGTGTTCTTTAGTCTATCTTCTGCTATAAACTACCTGATCTAGACCCCTGATTATTTTTTGGCTGGTGAGGGGAGAAGCCTTGGATCCATGTTTATTTATTCATACTATTTGGGGGGCAATGATATTAATCTTCATTTCTATTTGTTATAAGTATGCTATTATTTCCAGTCCATCTTGTTATTTCCCTTCCTGTTTGTGTTTCTACTTCAACTCTGTGTTTGAATGTTTACAGCTGTGGACTACTGTGCCTCAGAGAACCACGGATGCGAACATGAGTGTGTGAATGCCGACGGTTCCTACTTTTGCCGGTGCCCTAAAGGATTTGCTCTTAACCCAGATAAAAAAACATGCACAAGTAAGTTACATTAAAAAAATTTGTTTGTGTGTGTGTGTGTTTGGACAGTTTTTGGACCTGACATTCTATTTATTTACTTACTTTTATTTTAATTCCTGTGTAGTTAGCATACAGTGTCATATTAGTTTCAGATGTACAATACGGTGATTCCAACAACAATAACAGCATTTTTTTTTTTTTTGATGCTCTTGTTGTGGGCAACTGTGACCATGGGACCTCTCCCAAGCATATTGTAGCACAGGATTATGTGCTGGGGAATCTGATTCCTTCTGCCCCTATTCCTCCTTTGTCAGGCCTTTCTTCCCTCATCCCACAACTGTAGCCTACCCTGTCTCGACCTCACTCTTTAAGGCCTTTGACAGAGGTTATCTTTTATTGGAGACCACATGTGGGAGTGTTCTTCCAGCATCTGCTGAGTGTGCTGACAGTCGGACCATCTTACTTCATGCTGGCTCAGCCAGGCTGTGCCCATCAGTATTAACAGAGCTTGAAAAATACTTTCACTGAAGCCTTGTGGCTTGTGGGCTTCAGCTCTGACTCCATACAAGTACAGGAAAATCGCTGAGCCTAAAGGAGTTGAATGTGGTTGCTTTGGGGTCGGGGAGGGGTGGGCAGAGGGCGGTTTGCAGAGAATTGCTCATTCTTTTGTTTGACATATTTAGTTTTATTTGATTTTAACTGTACACACACAAATCAAAATTAATTTGAGCTCCCAAAATCTGACCATAAAAAATTTATAAAGATGTTTTGCAAAAGGATTGTGAAAGCGTTCTTTTACATGTAAAGGTATGTCAGAGCACTTAAGAGGTTGTGTATGGACTATCATCCTGTAGAGGGGTTCACTTGAGAGAAGCTTGGTTTTAAGGTGTTAGGGCTCAGCATTTTTAAAAAGTGTTGTTGTTGTTTTTTTAAGATTTTATTTATTTATTTGAGAGAGAGCGCGCACATGGGAGAGAGCACAAGAGGGAGAAGTAGAAACAGGCTCCCGACTGAGCAGTGGGGCTGGATCCCAGGCCCCCGGGATCATGACCTGAGCCGAAGGCACACGCTTAACGGACTGAGCCACCCGGGTGCCCTAAAAAGTGAAGTTTAACAGCAGGTTAGCATAAGTCATCTCTAAAACATACATCAGTGAGAAAATAGGATTTCAATTCATAAAAAGTTCATGCACCCACAACCTTTCTAAAATAAATCGATTATGTAAGGCAGGATATACTTGCACAGTGTTTTAAAAAGAGTCCCCCACACAACGCCTGGAATATAAACTTGCCCTTCAATCCCTAATCAGCAGCAGCTCACAAACCACTGGAACTGGAGGTAGGGGTGAGCGTGCAACTGCAAGGGACACATTCAGTCAAAACATATATTTCTGGAGCCCTAAAAATGTGCCAATAGCAATGAACAAGGCGAGGTCCTTCCTGGAGAACAAGATACCTGGGCTGAGTCTTGAAGGCAGAGCCCGTCATTTATTGACCGGACAAAGAAGGCTGAGACAGGGGTGGCCAGGAGGAGGAAGGAAGTGCAAAAATACAAGCCAGACAGGCTCAGGCACATGCCTGGCACAGGACCTACACGCAGTTTATTGAAAGAAGAAGTGAATGAATGAGTGGACTCCTCTGTGCCTAGTCTCCCTTCCCTTCTGAATTTTCGGAACCATAGGCCAGCAGCCTGGACTCTGGTCCTGGCTGGGAATGTGGTTGCTGGGCTGGTAGGTCAGTTCTCTTCATCAGAGAGGAGGCCATGTGATGCCAAGGGGCAGTCTTCAGCCTCAGATCAAATTCTGCTCTTTTGCTGCATGATCTTGGGCAAGTTATTTGCGCCTCAGTTTCCTCAACTAATAGGGGATAATAATGCTGCCTGCTTCATAGTGTTGTCTTGAAAACTAAATGAAATCATCCATATAAACCGTTAGGCAAAATTGTCTGGTGCTGGGCAAGTTCTTTTAAGGGATGATACTGCCTTCCAAGACTTTAAATTGGTATTTATTGAGCATATACCACATGCCTGACCTAAGTTTAATAGTGCATAAAAAATCAAGACTTGGCCCCAGGCTTCCACTGGGATAAGACTTGGAGGAAAACACACATCCTATCCAGTCTCCCTCCTGCCTCTGCAGAACTCCGTCCCTGCCTGGGGTCCCCGTCCCCAGTTCCCAGTGCCTCATGATCACCCCCACCCTGTGGCTCAGCATGTCTCCTATCTCAGAAGTTCTTGGGACGTGGAGGATTACAAGCCACAGGATGGTGCAGGCAAGGGGACCCTGGCAGTGGGCACTGAAGCACAGGGGCCCTGGGAGGAGAGTCTTGCTGGGAGGCAGGGGCCAGCCTGGTCCAGCTGGGAGGCCTTACCAATTAAGCACGGAGCCCAGCAGTCCCGCTGCCTCTGGGCCCTGGTAGAGTCAAGACCCAGAGGTCTCAGGGCAGAGGAGAGTGCTGGGCACTTATAGGGGTCTGGGCAGGCAGCACTGGGGAGATGTGTCCCCTAGAAAAAGGACCCCCTTCCTCCCATGCTTGGGAGCAGGGCAAGGGCTAGACCTGGGGAGGTTACTGGCGAGAGGAACGGGACCCCCGGCTTACTTGGAAAGCTGCGAGAGTGGGAAATAAAGCGAAACCCAGCAGTAAGAACCGAGAGCCGTGGGAGCACCCCACATCTGTGAGGGACAAGAATGAGAACTGTGGAATAGGGGCCAGTTAAAAAGACAGAGACAGGATGGAGGCGGAAACTCAGAATCCAGGCAGCCATCCCATTAGTAATTAATGAGACATCGTGTCAGCTTCCAGCCAACTCCGCCTGGGTGCTCCCGTGATGTTGAGAGAACTTTTAAAAAATTTTTCCACTTCTCATAAACTTGCAGAAAGTGAAATAAAACAAAAAATACGCAGTCCCTTAAATGTTGTCTCTCTTTTTAACCAAGAGTGTATTTGAGGGCTTCATCCAATTAATAAGTATATAATTATTGTCTGGAAAAGGAGACTGTCAATGTGATCTACCAAAGCATGATTAATTTATGATTAAGCCAAAATATACATAATAGAGCTTTATGTTCCTGAACAAATAATATAATTTAAAATATCTAAGTACTCAGGGCACCTGGGTGGCTCAGTTGGTTAAGCAACTGCCTTTGGTTCAGGTCATGATCCCGGGGTCCTGGGATCGAACCCCGCATTGGGCTCCCTGCTCAGTGGGGAGCCTGCTTATCCCTCTCTCTCTATCTCCCCTGCTTGTGCTCTCTCTTTCTCTGTGTGTGTCAAATAAATAAATAAAATCTTTTTAAAGAATAAATAAATAATAAATAAATAAAATATGTAAGTACTCAAAAAAGCACCACTTTTTATATCAATTCTTTATATCTTTATGTCAATCCTGAAGCAACCCATCCAAACCTATCTAAATATTTTGTAGAGGGGAGAAGAGTAGAAATAGGCAGGTACCATTAATTTGCAAAATATTGGCAAGACTTTTTTTTCATTACAGTCAAATATATGTAATAAATTTACCACTGTAACCATTTTAAAGTGTACAGTTCGGTGGTGTTAAGAACATTCATGTTGTTGGGCAACCATCTCCACCATCCAGCTCCCGAACTTTTCATCTCCCCAAACTGAGACTCATCCTTATTAAATAACTCCCCATTCCCTTCCCAGCCCCCAGCCCCTGGCAACACCCTTCTACTTTTGTCTCTATGAATTCGACTACGCTAGGTCCCTCGTGTACGTGGAATCATACAACATTTGTCCTTTTGGGACTGGCTTCTTTCACTTAGCATAATGTCTCCAAGATTCACCCATTCATGTTGTGGCCTATGTTGGAATGTCCTTCTTCTTTAAGGCTGGGTAATATTCCATTGTACGTAGACATCACATTTTGTTGATCTGTTCATCTGGCACGAGACACCTGGTTTGCTCCTACCTTTGGGCTACAGTGAACAATGCTGCTATGAACATATCTGTTCAAGCCCCTGCTTTCAAACTGCTAGATCCTATTGTGGCAAGACTTTCTAAGGTCTAATTTGAAACTACCGAGCCAGACATGAGCACATTCTCAGATGTTCAGGGACTTTTCATGGGAAAGGTAGAGGACTTCCATCCACCGGACAGGAATTTATGTCTTGGTATCAAGAAGACTGTGGGTTTCATGTCTCATGCGATAATGAGTTAAGGCAATTACAGACATTTGTCATTTATATAATAGCATATTGTTATTTATTATTTACTGACTTGGAGATCATTATACTCATTATTTTTTAGACTCCATTGATAACTTGGTTGACATTCCCATCCTTTTTTCAAGTAGGAATGCTTTGCACAAAGTAAAGTACTACATGAATATTTATACTTTCATTAAAAGTGAAACACAGAAAAAGGGAATAATTTTATACTGAATCAGCAGCATAAAATATAAAATGTGTAAAATGTATCAGTCTTTGGGTTTCCTGGCCAGCTCATGGTTAAGCTACTGTAATATGCCACTTTTGTGAGAACAATGTGCACGAATCAAAGACTCTCAGTTAGAGGTGGCCTTAAAGTTCAACCTAGTTCTAGCCCAACCACCGCATCCTACAATATTCCCACCATGCCATCGTCCAGCCTGCACTTGAATACTCCTACTGACAGGACACTCACTACACCCCATGCAGTGCATTCCACTTTGTGCAGCTCTGACTCTTAGAAAGTGATTCCTTAAACTGAGCTGATAACTACTACCTTGCACTTTGAAACCAACAGAACAAATTAAGCTTCTTGTATTTTCTTGGTCACTGAGACTGAGTCATATCAGAATAACTTTATTTCATTTAGTAGACTAGCCAGGCATGGAAAATGTGGTAAGAACTATCTATACTTTCATAGACATTCAGCCAGTTTGCGGACAAAAGCCCTGTACCCCATAGACCAGATGGAGAAATGTGTGCTGGATGAAAGAATAATTGGTCGGGTCTGTAACTGGCTGAATATTTGTACCCAGAAGATGTTAATTGCTGAGCTGCTATCCTCACGGAGGGAGGTTTTTTAAGCACCCTGGCAAAAAGAAGCCTGAAGAAGTATGTGAGATCGGTCTTATATCCTTAGTGACCCCTTGTTGGTTCTTAGTGGGCAGTTTTTACACATCTCAATCCTCCAAAACACTCCATTAAGAGTAATACCGATCACCACGTATTCATTCAACAACTATTTGTTGAGCACCTACTATGTGCCGGATACTATTAGAGACACTGAGCATGCAGTGGTAAGTGAAACAGACTAAAACACTTCTGTCCTTATGGACAATATCTTACATTCAATTGGAGCAGAGTAAGATGAGAATACAGGGCTCACAGGAAAGTGGCATTTGATCAAAGGCTTGAAAGAGGTGAGGGAAGGAGGAGACGCTTGAAGTAGGGGAAATGGCACCAGTGCAAAGGCCCTGAGGCAGGCACTGCGAGGCTTGGCAATTTGAGGGACAGCAAGGAAGTCCATGTGACTAGAAGAGAGTGAGACATAGTAATGTAGTGTTGTGGTCCATGGAGCATAGAGCCTGTCCTCTCCATAGTCTCATGTTTGAATCCCCAAATTCCAGTGATACCTGTGAGCTCATAGTCATTGCCCTATTCTAAAAACCTAAATTGGCTTTGCTTGTTGCCTGTATTTTGTGTTTTGGATATAGACATCAGAAGCTATACATATTGTCCCCAGCAATTTTCCCTGATTATTTTCTTCTCCGCTACTGGGCACTTCCCACACTGTTCTTTTTTTTCCTATTTTTAAATGTTGTTTTCCATGGCAACTAATTTCACAATTATAAACATGTATACTTATTTTTAATACCCTTTTGATTACAAAAGTAATGTAGAAAACTGGATCATATAGAAATGAAATTGTATAAAATGAAATGATCTATACTCTCATCACCCAGAGATAAACATGGTTAATACTGATTTGCTCTTTCTCTTCTGTCTTTTTTTGTGTGCATGAATATATTTTTATAGAGTTGAGATTATATGGTATAACATTAAATCATGAGCATTTTCAAATGTCATTTAAATTTTATCAAAAACATTAAAAAAATGTTAATGTCTGCATGATAATTTATCATATGTATGTATCACAAATTGCTCAATATTTTTTTTGGCTGCTCAAATTGTATTGTGGCAAATATCCTCATATATAAGTCTTTGCATTTCTGACCAGGAATAAAACACAAAAGGAAATTTATTGACTCAAAGCCTGTTAACAATTTTAAGGTTTTTGATGTATATTGCAAAATTATTTTCCAAAAAGTTTGTAAGAATTTATACTCTACTGTAAGTGTTTTGAGGAGGTGATTGAAAAATTTTTTGCTAACTTACTAAGAGAAAATCTTTTCTCGTTGCTTTATTTATTATCATGTCTAATTACCTTTCTTCACAAAATTATATAGTAATAGAGATAATTGACAAGTATATGTTTTTTGGTGTTGTTATTTGATTAATGAATAGTCTGTTCAAATTAAAATTAGCTCAAGAAGAAATAGATCATGTGAATAAGGCCTCTATCTATAAAAAGAAATTGAACTTGTACTTATAAACCATCCCACAAAGAAAACACTAGGACCAGTTGACTTAACTGGTGAATTCTACCAAACATTTGAGTAAGAACAAATACTAATTTACACAAATTCTTCAAGAAAATCAAAGAAGAAGGAACATTTTTCAACTTATTCCATGAAGCCAGCATTATCCCTATACAAAACCCAGAAAAGTATATTACAAGAGAAGAAAACTACACACAAATATCCCTCATAAAATACATGTAAAAGTTCTTTAAATATTTTTAGCAATCAAACCCCACAATATATAAAAAAGATAGTGCATCTCAACCAATGAGACTATCCCAGAAACTCAAGATTCATTTAACATTTAATACTTGATCAATGTAATTCACAATATTAACATATGAAAAAGCAGAAACCATATAGCTCAACTCAATAGATACAGAAAGAGCATTGGACAAGACCTGACATCCAATTATAATTTTTTTTTAAAGGTTTTATTTATTTTTGACAGAGAGAGCACAAGCAGGGGGAACAGCAGAGAGAGAGGGAGAAGCAGACTCCCCGCTGGAGCAGGGAGCCCGATGCGGGGCTCGATCACAGAATGCTGAGATCATGACCTGAGCCGAAGGCAGATGCTTAACCGTCTGAGCCACCCAGGCGCCCCCCAATTATGATTTTTAAAAGAAAAAAACTGGGGCGCCTGGGTGGCTCAGTCATTAAGCATCTGCCTTCAGCTCAGGTCATGATCCCAGGGTCCTGGGGTCGAAGCCTGCTTCTCCCTCTCCCACTCCCCCTGCTTGTGTTCCCTCTCTGGCTGTGTCTCTCTCTGTCAAATAAATAAATAAAATCTTTTAGAGAGAAAGAAAGAAAGAGAGAGAGAGAAAGAAAGAAAAGAAAGAAAGAAAGAAAGAAAAGAAAAAAAACCTCTGCAAACCAGGAATGTTGAGAACTGCCTCCATCTGATAAAGTGCATCAGTGGAGAAAGCATCAGGTAACGTCATACTTGATGAAACACTGAATGCTCTCCTTATAGGATTAGAAACAAAACAGGATACCCACTTCACCACCTCCTTTTAGCATCGTATTATAGGTTCTGGCCATTGTAATAAGGAAGAAAAAAGAAATGAAATCTGGATTGGAAAGGAAGAATTAAAGCATCTTTATTAACAGACATGATCATCTGTATAGAAAAATGCAGTGGAGTCTACAAAAAAGCTACCAGAACTTTTAAGTGAGTTTAGCAAGGTTGCAGGATACAAGGTCTATATTGCAAAACACAACTATTTTTTGTATTTTTTAATGGAAAATCAAGATTAAAAAATACCATTTATCATAACATCAAAAATATGTAGTTACCTATGGTAAATTTGACAAAAAATGACCTATACACCGAAAGCTACAAAATATCGCTAAGGGAAATTAAAGAAGACTTAATAAAATATATCATGTTCATGAATCCGAAGACTTAATATTTAACTGTCTGTTCTTTCCAAAGTAATCTATACATCAAAGCAATATTTACCATGATCCTAGCATGTTTTTTTGTAGAAATTGACAAGCTGATTCTAAAATATATGTGAAAATGCAAAGGATGAAAACAGGGCACCTGGGTGGCTCAGTCATTAAGCGGCTGCTTTTGGCTCAGGTCATGATCCCAGGGTCCTGGGATCAAGCCCTGCATCAGGCTCCCTGCTCCACGGGAAGCCTGCTTCTCCCTCTCCCACTCCCCCTGCTTGTGTTCCCTCTCTCGTGTCTCTCTCTGTCAAATAAATAAAATCTTTAAAAAAAAAAAAAGGATTAAAACAGTCAAAGGAATTTTGAAAACGATGTACAAAATTGGAGAACTTAAACTACCTGATTTTTAATACTAATTATAAAGCAACAGTAATCAAGAAAGTGTGGTATTTGTGTAAAGATGGACATAGAGATCAATGGGACGGCATAGAGTCCAGAAATAGACACACATATATGGTGAAATGATTTTCAATAAAGATGCCAAGGCAATTCATGGGGGAAAGGATAATGTCTTCCACAAATGGAACAATCGGATTGCAAAAAAAAAAAAAAAGCAACTTCACGTTCAGCTTATACCATACACAAAAATTAACTTGAATTGGATTTTAAACTTAAATATAAGAACAAAAGTATAAAAATTCTAGAAGGAAACATAGGAGAAGATCTTAGTGACCCTGAGTTTGGCAAAGGTGTCTTAAGTAGGACACAAAAAGCAGAAACTATAAAAATTAAAATGAACAACTTGAACTTCATCAAAATTTAAGCTCTTGTTCTTCAAAAGATACCATTATTAAAATGAAAAGGCAAGTCATGGACTGAAAAGAAATACTTGCAAAAATTATATCCAAAAAAGATTTATATTTAGAATATATAAAAAACTCTTGGGGGCGCCTGGGTGGCTCAGTCGGTTAAGCGACTGCCTTCGGCTCAGGTCATGATCCCAGAGTCCTGGAATCGAGCCCCACATCGGGCTCCCTGCTTCGCGGGAAGCCTGCTTCTCCCTCTCACACTCCCCCTGCTTGTGTTCCTGCTCTCGTTATCTCTGTCTCTGTCAAATAAATAAATAAAATCTTAAAAAAGAAAAACAAAACTCTTGAAGCTTAATAATGAGACAAACAACCCAATAAAAATGGACGAAAGATTTGAAGAGATACTTCACTAAAGAGGATATAGAGATGGCAAATAAGCATATGAAAATATATTCAACAGTGTTAGTAATTACAGGAAGGCAAAATAAACCACAATGAGATAATTACTACACCCTAAAAGAATGGCTAAAATGCCAAGTGTTGGTGAGGATGTGGGGCAATCAGAACTCTCATAAACTGGTGTTGAGAATGTTTCATAAATTAAGCATATGTCAATGGTATGACCCAACCATTCTACTCCTAGATGTTGACTCAAGAAAAATAAAAGTGTATGTCTACATAAAGACCTATACATGAATGTTCTTGGCTACTTTATTTGTGATAGCCCAAAACTAGAAACAACTCAAATCCCAACACCAGGTAAATGGATAAATAAATTGTGGTATATCCATGTAATGAAATACTATAAAAAAGAACAAGCTATTGATATACACATGAACATGGATGAATCTCAAAATAATTATGATGAGTGAAAGAATCCAGACCCGGGGTGCCTGGGTAGCTCAGTTGGTTAAGCGTCTGCCTTTGGCTCAGGTCATGATCTCAGGGTCCTGGGATCGAGCCCTGCGTCAGGCTCCTTGCTCAGCGGGGAGTCTGCTTTTCCCTCTCCTTTTCCCTCTGCCCCTTCCCCCTGCTCATGCTCTGTCTCTGCCTCTCTCTTTCTCTCAAATAAATAAATAAAATCTTTAAGAGAGAAAGGAAGAAAGAGAAAGAAAGAAAAGAACCCAGATCCAAAAGAATACATTCTATATGACTCCATTTTAATAAAATTCTAGAAAACACAAACTGAAATTTTTGAAAGACTAATGATTATATGGGGCCAGAGGATTTGGAGAAGAATGAATTAGAAAGAGACACAAGAAAACTTTTGAGAGGAATGCCATAAGTTCATACAGTACAGCAGTCAGAAGCTACTATGGCTTTTGAATACTTGAGATGTGGCTGGTGCGAATGAGGAACTAGATTTTTAATTTAATTTTTAAAAACGATTTATGTATTGGGCGCCTGGGTGGCTCAGTTGGTTAAGCGACTGCCTTCGGCTCAGGTCATGATCGTGGAGTCCCGGGATTGAGTCCCGCATCGGGCTCCCTGCTCAGCAGGGAGTCTGTTTCTCCCTCTGACCCTCCTCCCTCTCATGCTCTCTGTCTCTCATTCTCTCTCTCGCAAATAAATAAAATCTTAAAAAAAAAAAGATTTATGTATTTATTTATTTGAGAGAGAGAGCACACATGCTTGTGGGGAGGGGAGGAGCAGAGGGGGAGGGAGAGGGACAAGCAGACACAGAGCCTGAAAAGGGGCTCAATCTCATGATCCCAAAATCATGAGTCAGATGCTCAACTGAGCCACCCAGGCACCCCCAATTTAATTTCATTTTAACCCATTTTGATTTAAATGGCTACATTTGACACATGGTTCTAGATTAAAGGAAGCTAAGCATAAATGAAAACTAAATATAATCTCTGACCTTATACTGGATTCTATACTGGAGGAGTAAAAACACTATAAAGAACATTATTAGATCAACTGATAAGACTAGAATATGGACGGTAGATTAAAGTATTATATCAATGTAAATTTATAAATTTTACAACTATACTGTGGTTATCTAAGAGAATATATAAGAGAATATCCCTCCTCTTAGGAAGCTCACACTGTATTTGGAAAAAGGACCATGATGTATGTAACTTACCTCAAATAGTTCAGAAAGATGAACAAATGATAAAGCAGATGGGGTAAAATGTTAACAATAGGTGAATCTGGGTAGAGAGTATACAGATGTTTCTTGTACCTATATACTTGTACTTTTATGTTGGCAACTTTTTGTAAATTTGAAATTGTTTCCAAATAAGAAGCTTTAAAAAATACCTTATATGTGATTATGATATTTTTAAAAAACTTCCAGTCTTTTTGAGTGCCTGGCTGGCTTAGTCGGTGGAGCATGCGACTCTTGATCTCAGGGTCATGAGTTTGAGCCCCACATTGGGTGTAGAGATTACTTAAAAATAAGATCTTAAAAAAATAAAGAATTCCAGGCTTTTAAGGATACATTATGAAATATCTATGGACAAAATGATATAACATCTGGGGTTTGTTTCAAAGTAACATGGAATCCTAACATGAGAGGAACATAGATTGATTCTCTTAAAGCTGAATGATATGTATACGAGTTTATTATACTCTTCTGTCCATTTTTGTGTAAATTTAACATTTCCATGACTTTAAATTGAGAATAATTGGCATTTACTTAATGTTTTTCCTTTTAAGGATATTGTGTGCCTTTCTCTTACTCATTTTGTTTCCTATGGTACAGGCTGGGAAAGCTCATTTATGCCAAATTCTTCATTATGAAAATGATATCTATAGGTCACATGTTCCTTAATACAATAAAAATCCTCATCACAACAAAAATATTTCTTTTATGACCCCATCAGTGGTCAACTATTTCAAGCCATTTTAAGCAGTGTTTTCAATTCCCATGATAGCAAAACCTTTGATCAAACCCTTCCATAGAAGCCACTTCCATATTTAAAAATGCTTATATAAGTAAAACGCCATTATAAAAAATTCCATGTAAACTTTTTTTTCCCTTGATATTTTGGTTTAAATTAATGTGTACCTAGAGATCACATTCTCTGACTGTGAAGGCTTGAGAAAATCCTAGTGAAGGTGAGTCCAGTGAAGAAATGAGAACAGTATTTTGCACTCAGGATATCTGTGCCGTTCACGCCTTCTTTTTCCCAGGATCTGGCTTCGTGTCCTATTGTTTGGCTCAGTGTGTGAGGGATTTAAGTGGTTTGGGGTTAGACTTTGGGAAGATTCATTGTTTTAATTGCATAAATTCCATAAAGCATTGAACTAAGCTCTCTCTTCCCAGCCTGTGATACAACAAACAAATGCTCCATCATACTTTTCTACTTAGGGGCTCTTATATGAACCAGGACAAGGAAAGCATCTTCACAAATTCATTTGCTGCATAAACATTTTGTGATGTCAAGGAAGTTCTCACTGGGGGGCCATATCTCTAAACATGGAAATAGCTTCATTGAGAGATCCCTTCATAGTGGGAGTGTTTGATGTTACAGGAATCTATCTGTTTAGGGAAAATGAAGACGGAAAATCCCTTGGTTTTCCAGTTAGATTTTTTGTTTCGTTCATCATTATTATGATTTTTCTTCCTCTCCAGAGATAAACTTCTGTGCCTCGTCTCATCATGGCTGCCAGCACGAGTGTGTTAACATGGGTGACTCCTATTCCTGCCGCTGCCTAAAAGGTTTCACTCTGAATCCAGATAAGAAGACCTGCAGAAGTAAGTCACCCCGGGTGTAGGAGAAGGGCTTGTTCCCATAAATGCCCTGCTAAATTTCCTTTTCCTTGCAAATCTGAAGCAGGTATACTTGTACTCAGCATTTGTGTTTACTAACACTCTTCTGCCCTTGATTTTACCTTTTGTCACTCCTGATTCTGTGATGGGGATGATTTTTAGAGACTGAAGGGACTGGGTCTGCCCACGGGATTCATTGAGCAGAGTCAAAACCCAAGCCAAAGCTCCAACCTTTGGGAAATGAGGGCACACACCCCCCTCCTCATTAGCCCCACAACATGTATTTGGGACTTTGAGAAAGAACAGTCTGGGCTCAGAGACAGGAGGTAAAATGAGTTAGTTTCTTCCAGTTATACCAGATGAGATACGTGATGGCTGCTAAGCAGGGGAAATTGCTGCTCTATCCTCTTTGACATGAAGAAAGAAAAAAACTCTGACTTTGGGGCATCCCCGCAGCACTCAAGAGGTACATGGTGTCAACAGGATGAAATGGATAATGTGCTGAGTGACTCAAATGCCTATCAGCTGGCACATCAAGGGGGATCTAGAGCATGGATCCCAAATGGGATCTCTTTAAACCAGACTGTCCCTGAGAAACCACTAGAATGGAAGGTCCACAAGGACAGAGTCTTCTCTCTCTCTCTCACTCTTGAATCCTCAACACCCCAAGGGCTTGGCACATGGAGGTGTAACACAAGACTTACTGAGTGAATAATTGAAGGAATGAGTAAACGGATCTCTCTGAGATTTATGATCCTGGAGAAATTGCAACTATTATCTGGATTACTCGATCTCCTTAGAAAGATGGCCTTTTAAAACATGCAGATTGTGAACTTTTTTAAAAAAGTATTTCCATAGTCAGGCAACACACATACTGAATTGTTCGTGTTCTCCTGACAGTCTTGTTTATAGAACTTTCTGGAACCCCCTCTTAGGGGTGTATGTTCTCATGCACTTCACCCGCCTCTTCCTGGTGATATGTACAGCAGGGCTCTGCATCGCAGGCAGGACTGAATTTTCAAATGCTCGACCACGTATTTCTTTTGAAAAAGCACTGTGGGCTGTAGAACTGAATCCAGACAAGCCACATTCTGCTCCCAGCACATATGGACTTAGCCACTCACTCTAATAAGCGTTAGACCTTGCACCATGGTAGATGGTTGCAGAGGCCATGTTTTGAAACTGCGCCTCTCTTATAAAAGATAATTCCTATGGCCTTGCCTAGATGCAAACCCTGGAAACATCCAAGCATTAAATAGGAATTTTCACTGAGAGCATTCAGAATGTGAAAACAATTAGGTGGAATATTTTCCATTAGACCACACATGCATTCACTAGGGTAAAGGGCCAACTTTTCCGGCCTGGCCACTCCTCTCTGCTATTTACACCTTTTTCTAGGGATAAGTGTG
Source organism: Neomonachus schauinslandi (assembly GCF_002201575.2). Taxonomy (NCBI): domain Eukaryota; kingdom Metazoa; phylum Chordata; class Mammalia; order Carnivora; family Phocidae; genus Neomonachus; species Neomonachus schauinslandi. The sequence continues at coordinate 149,755,544 of NC_058406.1, forward strand.
TTTGTGGCTGACTATATGCAGGGAAAATCAGTCACAGGTGGACTCATTTGTAGACCAAATCTCTTATGCAGGGGATAATTAGATCTGGTTCCGCTCAGGCACACATTGTGGTTGCAAGCTTCATGTGTATTACTAATGGAGGGAAAAGGAAACTAGTTAGGCATACGGCCATCAGTGAAGGGGAATGTGCTTGAAACTCTTCATTTCTTTGTTTATTTATTTGCGAGAGACAGCACAAGTGGGAGGGGAAGAGAGAGAGAATCTCAAACATCTCTGTGCCGAGCATGGAACCCGATGTGAGGCTCACAACCCTGAGATCATGACCTGAACCGAAACCAAGAGTCAGCCACTTAGCTGACCACACCACGCAGGCGCCCCTGAAGCTATTCATCTCCTACCAATCATCTAGGATTCCTTCGACCTCTGCCACTCCCCCATATCCTGGAGAGGGACTTGGAGTAAGAGAAGGGTCCAAGGCAGTGGACACATGCATTGTTATCAGGGGAGGAGGGAGGTCAAGAACAGAAGGGCGAGTGGAAAGGAGGTGACCATTGGGAGTAGTTTGACCACCACAGATGAGCCCACACATAGGCCTGTTTGCAGGCTGTGGCCCAGTCCAGAGTCCCTAATGCTCATTCATATATGTTTAGCGATTATAGCTCCATTTCCTCTTTAGCCAGGTGTCCTACTTTTTCATTCAAGAAAAATGGAATTTGTTTCTAAAACCCCATGTCCTCACCAGCCCTTCTCCCAACTTCCTGCCTCATCGTTACATTTTCCATTGTCTATGCAGACCCAGCACTGGGCTCCTGAGGTCAGCCTCTTAGAGCCGCCCCTTACTTAATGTTTGCACTCTGTCCATTATGGCAGACAGCTGTGAACAGAAGTGAGCGCTCCCTGTCTCTCTGGAGCATTACGTGGAAGAGGGAAACAAAAAATTAGATTTAAGTCTGGAGTTTGTTATTAGGAGTTTGAAGGTCTCAAGAGCATTACAGACCTCAAGCTCAGGGTACAGCCATTTACATTTAATAGATGGTGGATGGATGTGGGCAAATTTCAAATCTAATAAGAAATCTATTTTTCAAAGGAATTTGATGTCATCCAATTAAGGTGGAAAACAAAGTTCAAGGCAGAATTCTACTAAAGAAAAGTCTCTTGGCTGGATTTCTTCTTCCTCCTCATCTGGGCACAATTTCTTTTTCTGGAAAGTACTGTCATCATTTTAAAGCATAAATTATTAAGGCGGTGGTGTAAAGCACAGAAACCGGGACTGGCCTGGCTGTTGAGGTGGGGCCGGAGGACGGAATCCCATGTGGGTGTGACCCGTGTGCTGGGCTCCAGGATTGCTCATGCTGGCCCCGGGGCTGATGCTGCCTGTCGCTGGAGACATCATACTTGAAGAGCTGGGATGGCATCCACAAGGTTGGACTGAGCTGGGAGATGTGAGGGCTGGTCTTAGCAGTGTCACTCATACCGGCCCTATGACCTTGAACAGGCTACTCTCCTTCTCTGGACCTGGATTTGCTAAACCAAAGGAACATGACATCCTGCTTTAACATTTGGTAACCTGTCCAATTTCTCTGAAATGCGCTATCCGTGCCACTCCATGGGCATTATAATTCACTGTCTGGGGTCACTACTCTTTCATGTTTTTATGTCGCACCTTCTCAGTGAAGTCTCCAGCTTTCTTGTGAGTTGGCACTTATAAGTTCTGTTTAAAATTTATTGTTTGACAGTCCCTCCAGCTGACCTCATGCGGGGCTCACAGGACCCTCTGGGCTTCACCAGGTAAAGCTACCCGCAAGCCTGGCCCACGTGTAGCACTTACAGTTAGTGAGGGGACCAAAACACATATGGGGCACATGGTAGGTACTCAATAAATACTGATGAAGTAATACACATGTGAAGAAACGTAACTCAAGCATGTAAAGAAGACCAAGATCTACAGTTAACCTTTGCGATCAGGAACCATTTGGAGAAGAGTCCGTGTTGCATTGCTGTTTGCCAGATAGCTGAGTGATCACATCTTTAAGAATCAAAATGATTTTCAGTTTAATTATTTCCTATGTAAATCTTTCTTAAAGATAATGCTGGCAGGGCACCTGGGTGGCTCAGTCAGTTGAGTGTCTGACTCTTGATTTTGGCTCAGGTCATGATCTCAGGGTCGGGAGCTCATGGCTCAGCAGGGAGTCGGCTTGAGATTCTCTCCCTCTCCCTCAGCCCCTCCCCTCCACTTGTGCGGCTGGCATGCTCTCTCTCTGTCTCTGTCTCTGTCTCTCTCTCCCAAATAAGTAAATCCTTTAAAAAGAGAGAGAGAGAGATTGCTGGCTTTTAAAAAAATTGTGGTGGGGCACCTGGGTGGCTCAGTCGTTAAGCGTCTGCCTTCGGCTCATGATCCCAGGGTCCTGGGATCGAGACCCACATTGGACTCCCTGCTCCTCAGAAAGCCTGCTTGTCCCTCTCCCACTCCCCCTGTTTGTGTTCCTTCTCTCGCTGTCTCTCTCTCTGTCAAATAAATACATAAAAATCTTAAAAAAAAAAAAACTGTGGTAAAATACACCTGACATAAAAATGATCATTCTAACCATTTTTAAGTGTATACTTCAGTGGCATTAAGAACATTCACATTATTGTGCAACCACCACCACCCTTAAACTCCAGAACTTTGTCATCTCCCCAGACTATACCCATTAAACAATGACTCCCCATTCCCATCTCCGCCTCCCAGCTCCTGGCAACCACCATTTGATTTTCCGTGTCTCTGAGTTTGCCTGTTCGAGTTACCTCATATAAGTGGAATCATATAATATTTGTCCTTTTGTGTCTGACTTATTTCACTTCACATGATGCCTTCAGGCATCATCCACGATGTAGCATATGTCAGAATTTCCTTCCGTTTTAAGGCTGAATTCAAGTCCCTGCTTTTGATTCTTTTGGGTAAATATGCAGAAGTGGAATTGCTGGATCCTATGGTAATTCTCTATTTAATTTTTTGAGGAAACTCCATACTGTTTTCCATAGTGGCTGAATGCTGGCTTTTTAAAGCAGCATTTACTGAAAACCATTTCACCTTTCTCTGGGCCTGTAAGGAAGCGATTCCCGCAGACCCTCCGCTATGTGGCCCCAGACTGTAGGGCCCTTTGTACGCTGTCTCTTTGCTTGTTTTTCTTTTGTCTGTTTGTATGTGGCCAGTGTTTTATTGACAGGCCCCTTTTTCTTCATTGAAGCTCCTTGCTTGTTTCCTGGCATTCAGTTTGTTCCTCACAGGTAAGGTTGTTGATGAGTTCCGGACTGATGAACTGAAACCACACGCAGCTAACAATATCCTGCCTCCCCTCACGCAGAAGGGATGAGTTACAGAGAATGCCAAGGGGTCAGTGACACTTGTGGTGGTGTCTCTCCTCTTTGGCCATTCCCTGTGTGTGGTGAGAGTGCTCTCTGCATGCTCAGTCTCCTCAAACTCTGCGCACGTGGAAAGTTCCACCCCCCAGTCACCTGGGAGGGCGCATTATAGCCCCTCGAAGGGATGGTTGCCAGGCTGGCTTAGATCAGCCATGATTCATGCCTTGGGGGTCAGGGTTCTAGTCCCGAGAAGACAGGGCAATGGCTGTTGGCATGGTAACCAGCAGTGTCTGCCCACATCCCCAGGAGAAAGAACAATGCCGTTAGACAGATGCAGCTCAGCCACTAAGGGGACAGTTCCTCCAACACCAGTCTCATGAAGACCCTCCACGAGCTCATTTGATTTCCTTTCCCAGTTCTCCATCTCCCCTATAACCTATTCTTCATGGGGTCTTGTGACTTTAACATTTTCTACCGGGAAATGAAATGCTAATTGGCTCCTGGTAATGATGCTGCTCCCACCTGCTGGCAGAAACCCAGCCTGGATGGGAGCAAATGTCTACATAGGACACAACTGTCACAACCCCCTGCCACAAAGCATCAGATGTGTCTTCTCCACTTTCTTGATATGGAGGCTGCCATGATCTCATGCAGAGTGAGATTAAGCATTTGGACCCTTCTTAATGTAACTGCCAGGTCCTGCCTCCCCTAGCTAGCTGGATATTTTTGCACGATCAGCTTTTGTTGGCTCTGCCTTGTGCTGTCCGATGTCATTGTCAGATATCACTGCAGACAGTGGTTCCCTACGTGCTCTGAGCCCTAGTGATCAGGTTAACTGGGGAAGAAAAGACTAACTGGATTTTCCAGGTGTTTCCATCTTTCTTGAGAAGGGACAGGCTGGGAATTGTGGTCCTCAACCCATTTCACCAGCTTTTGGCCATCAAAAGGGGAAAAGACCCAAGCTGGAAGAATCCAGACTTCTGATCCCAGGTTCTCCGTCAAACCAGCTCCCAGAGAGCAGGAGCCGTCTTCTGTGTCCTATAGAGCACCTTCTTTACTGAGTATTTGCCATGAGGGGCTGACCTCACAGCCCTGGGACAAGCCCAGAGCCTGCAGGAGGGTCTGCCCTTTCTCCCCTCAGGGATCAACTACTGTGCGCTGAACAAACCGGGCTGTGAGCATGAATGCATCAACACGGAGGAAGGTTACTACTGTCGCTGTCGCCGGGGCTACACCCTGGACCCTAATGGCAAGACTTGCAGCCGTGAGTGTGCCGGGGCAAGGGGGTTCGGATGGGAGGGCGCGGTTCACACATAGGCCCCGGGGCTCGCTTCTGAAGCTGCTGGGTCTCCTGAGAGCCCAATGGTCCGACAGGCTTACTCTTCCTTGCGTCAGTTTCATCACCCATAAAATGGGACTATTCGTGCTACCCACCTCACAGATTGGGTTGTGAGGATTAAAAGAACCAATACGTATAAAGCTCTTAGAAAAGTGCTGCTAAATGTCCACAATAGCCAAACTACTGGGAAGAACCCAGATGTCCGTCGACAGATGAATGGATAAGGAAGAAGTTGGTGTGTGTATATATATATATATATATAATGAAATACTACTCAGCCATCAAAAAAATGACATCTTGCCATTTGCAACAACATGGATGGAACTAGAGGGTTTTATGCTAAGCGAAATAAGTCAATCAGAGAAAGACAATTATCATATGATCTCACTCATATGTGGAGTTTAAGCAAGAAAACAGAAGCTCATAGGGGAAGAGAGGGAAAAATAAAACAAGATGAAATCAGAGAGGGAGACAAACCATAAGAGACTCTTAATCATAGGAAACAAACTGAGGGTTGCTGGAACGGAGGTGGGCAGGGGGATGGGGTAACTGGGTGATGGGCATTAAGGAGGGCACGTGATGTAATGAGCACTGGGCATCATAGAAGACTGATGAGTCACTGACCTCTACCTCTGAAACCAATAATACACTATATGTTAATTAATGGAATTTAAATTAAAAATGAATAGTGCTGCTAAATATTAATAAGCACTCAATAAATATTAGCTAATATTATTCTTCACTGTTGAGAGCGCTGATTAAGTCAGACCTGCCAGAATCTAAAATCCAAGCATGATCACCTACTAGACATGTGGTCCCGGGCAAGGTATTTAACTTTGCCAAGCCTTGATTTTCCCATCTGTTTAGAAAAGTGGCAATAAGAGCAGTATTGATGTGCTCGAGTTTTTAAGGGGAATTAGCAGGAATTCAGTCTCTTAGCCTGGGCCTGGCACAAGGCAAACACAATGAAAGATAATCATTCATTACGACCGCGGAGCCTGGGAGAGTGACCAGTGCGGCTGCAGGCTGGGACGAGAGGCCAAAACGGACAGACCTCTGAAAGTATGTGGGCTACCACAGAGCTGGTCTGAGGGCGGAGCTGGGAAATGTGGGACTTTTTATGAAGCCTTTCTTAATTTTCTTGTGTAAGAGGCCCAACAAATCTCCATTTGGTGATGTAAATGCACGGAAACTTGCAGGCTTTGCCAGCTGGACGGTTCCGTCATGTTTTATGAGACACAGTCTCCACTGGTCCAGGTCAGCAGGGGTGTGTGTGGGGGGGGCGCACATGAGCACTGTGGTGGATGCCTGTGACCCTGCTCTGCTGGGAGAGGGGCTCCGTGACATGGCCCAGCACAGAAGGGGCCCTTTGTGCGGCTTTTCACCCAGCAGGCCCCACATCTGCTCCAGCTTTGGGGACAGAGATAGATTGTGAATGAGAACAGTGCAGCTGTTGAGCGTTTGGACCACAAACTGCCAGAAGGGGAAATTTCACAGATGAAGCATTAGGTACAGAGCAATCCTCAGGAAAACTTATGCCCCTCCAGTCTGTGGAGGGAACAAAGTGCCTCCAGTAAGCTTTCTAAGGACTGATCTCGGAGGTCAAAGAACTTTTGAACCAGAAAGTTAGTGCTGCTATACACTTGCTTCTGGAGGTCTCTGAGTCCTGATGAGACGCTGGTGGGGAGCAGGAGATGCCCTGGTAAAGATGAATCTGGGTACATTCTGCCTTCTTCTAGGAGTGTGGGGTCTGCCAGCTGACAGCCCTGGCAAGTATCCCAGGACAGGCTGGGCATGACCTGGCTGAGCCCACCTGGAGCTCCAGGGGCCATGGCCTGTTCCTCCCTCCCAGCGTGCCTTGGGGGAGCCTAGAAGGGCTCAGAGTGGGGCCAGAAGAGAGTGGGCCATAGTGTCTCTCCGGGTTCAAATAAGAAAGACCACTTAGCTTCAAGAAAGTATAAACCAAGCCATTTCTTCCTAGGAGTTCCCAAAGAAGGCCATGGTATCCTGGTTCCCTCAAGTACTCAGGGAGCCCCAGGCCCTAATGAGAGCAAGCCCTTATGAGGTGCACACTCTGTGAGGCTGTGGTGAGCCCTTTCCAGGCACTCACACACTTTATCCTCACGGTAGCCTTAGGAAGCATCTACCATCGTATCTGAGTATCGTCTGAGTAGTCGTATCATCTACAGTCGTATCTATTTAAAGACAGGGAGCCTGTGGCACAAAAAGATTAAGTAACTTTCCTGGTGTTCCATGACTGGTTCATGGTGGAACCAAGATGTGAATCTGGGCTTCTGGCTCCTGAGATCCTGCAAGAGTCCGCAGTAGGTGCCTCCAACAGTGGAATGTTCCAGAAGGCACCAGCCCCAGGCCCTTCTGAGGAGTCAAAGAGGCCTGCTTGATGGCCCGGCACAAGACCTTCAGTGTGTCTCCAGTCCCTGGGTGTGCGTTTTCTCCATCGGGGAAATCTGGGAGGCAGCCTGCAGGGCCGTCTGTGGGCGCCACTCACCACAACTGTGTGTTCACTGCCCTTCGGTGCTCGCTGCCCAGAGGGGCCAGCTGTGCAGCACTCGGGTGCCAGGATCGGCCACACATGCACGCTGTGGCTCTGGTTTGTTTTCTGAATCTGGGTGTCCTGGGAAGGGGGGTGAAAACACTTTTTCTGTGTCATTTTCAGAGAAAAATGAAACTATACAATTAGTTCTTTCCCAGCGGTACTTAATAAGCATCCCTCAGCAATTACCATGTGCCAGCTACAGTCTGAGGGCCTTACATGTATCAACTCCTCCCCTTCTCACCACATTCCTCTAAGAAAGCAACCATCATCATCCCCGTTTCTCAGGTTGGGAAGCCATGGCCCAGAGGCCAAGTGACTGCCCAGCATTGCCTGGCTAGGAAGTGGTGCAGGTGGGATTTGAGCCCAGCTGGTTTGATGCCACCACCCTCGTTCTTAAGCTTTGGGCAAGCAGCTGGGCCTCCCTGAGCCTCGCTTTCCTCTCTGAGATGGGGCTCACACCTGCCCGTAGCCCTGAGGACTGCAGATGAGGGTGCCAAGGCCCCAGCACAAGGAGCTGCTGTCGCTAACACCAACACAGGAGGTGTAGACGCTTTGCTTTACTCCTCAAAACGCAGAAATGGGAAGAAGAAGAAACAAACAAGGCCGAATTTCCAGAGGCCAGTTGCCCTGGGTAGAATGAAACCTTCCAGCAGGGCTCTTTGTGATGCCAATGAAGTAAATGGCTCCTGTGGGCAACCCCTCCCCGCCCCCCCCCCCCCCCCGGGGGGCGGGGTTTTTTTTTTTTTTTTTTTTTTTTTTTTTAAAGATTTTTTTTATTTATTTGAGAGAGAGAATGAGATAGAGAGAGCATGAGAGGGGGGAGGGTCAGAGGGAGAAGCAGACTCCCTGCCGAGCAGGGAGCCCGATGCGGGACTCGATCCCGGGACTCCAGGATCATGACCTGAGCTGAAGGCAGTCGCTTAACCAACTGAGCCACCCAGGCGCCCGAGGACGGGTTTTCTTAATGCCCCGTTGCTGATGAGCGCTGTCAGGTTATTTTGTGTTTTCCTGGGTGACAAACGCAGGAGTGGATCACTGTGCGGAGCAGGACCACGGCTGTGAGCAGCTGTGTCTGAACACTGAGGATTCCTATGTCTGCCAGTGCTCGGAAGGCTTCCTTATCAACGAGGACCTCAAGACCTGCTCCAGTAAGTCCCCCTCTATGCTTCCCTTCTACGGAAAAGCTTTGCAACAGGAGTGAAAATATGGCTGCTGCAGAGGAGGGCAGTTCATGGTCCTGTCGTTCCTCGGCTCTTTTCTGTGCTCCGGGAGATGGTGGGGGGTGTCCTCTGGGGACTGCATGCCTTTGAGGGGTGGGGTAGCAGACTTCATGACTTTGTGGGGTGAGGGAGGGGAGCTAGACAAGACTGTGGTCACTTGATTGCCATCATCAGTAGCCCAAAGGCTTACTGCCGACCTCACCTGGCTGTCTGGCTTTGCAGGGGTGGATTATTGCTTGCTGAGCAACCATGGTTGCGAGTACTCCTGCGTCAACATGGACAGATCCTTTGCTTGTCAGTGTCCTGAGGGACACGTGCTCCGCAGTGACGGGAAGACTTGTGCCAGTAAGTGTTCTGGGTCCAGTGACAAGCGGGACTTGGCGCGGGCCGTCTGTGGGTTTCGCCAGGCCTGTGTGAATGGGCATTAAGGCCTCGTTCAGTGCTTTGAGCCCTGGTGCTTCTCCCCCTGCCCCGGAGCTTCCTTCCCCTACTCCCCAAGACAGCTTTTTCCTACTTCTACAGCGTGCCTCGGGGTCATGTTGAAGCTGGACAGAGCCCTATTTCTGGCCTTTCTCTGCTCTACCCCTAAGCCGGCAGAAAGTGGCAGCCAGCCTGAGATGCACAGTAATCATCATGCAGACCCCTTGTTGAGTGCTGACTTCATGCCGGGCACTGTGCTAAGCACATGCAACCTCAGGCTCTGGCAATACTGTGGAATCTCCAGCTTGTGGTGAAACTGCCGCTCAGATTAAGTAAGGAGCCCAAGGTCAGCCCTGTTAAAGGGGTGGGTTCAAGTTCTGGTCTATGGGACTCCAAAGTCAGTCCTGGGAGAAGGGGAGGCTCCTGAGAAACCTTCCCTCCCCCAACCTCATAATCTATCGGCAGATGGAGAGCTTGGCAGTGATGTTTCCTGGGTACATATATCCTTGCAGCTGGCCCCAACTCCTGTCCCATTAATTAAAAAAAAAAAAAATGGCCCTCAGATCTCCCTCTCTCCTCACTCGAGAACACTGTGTTATCTGCCCTGCAATCCCAGTGGACTAAGGTAAAGACTGAAAAAATAGTCATTTTGACAGAAGGCGTCAGAAATGGAGGGAAAGGACCATAGTCTTCCTTTCCCACCCTGCTGGTCTTTCTGGTTATAGGGCTAGCTTCCCTGACTACTGATACAATGGTGGCCACAACCTACGTTATCCACCTTTTAATATTGTCCATTCGCAGGGGCGGGCGAGCTAAGGTGCGCCCCTCTCTGCAGACCATGAAAAAAATGTTTCCCTAGCTTGCGATAGATTCTGGAGTCTCGGCGAATGGGTTATCCCTGTATGGCTGGCAGCCTGCTAGCTGCGTCCCGGATGGCTACTGCCGCCAACACCGGAAGGCTGTGGGCACTGGGGACGCAGAAAGAGGGTGGACGTGTGGAATTGCATCTACATGTGACTGCATGCCAGAGCCAGATGCTTGGTTTTTTTATTGGTTTGCTTTAATTTTCCATCATCTTAGATCATTCATGCCCTTCCTTTGTCCCCCCGCCCCCCTTACTGTGATCATCATGAAGAGCTGACTATTAGCTGGCTGGAGGACTTCTAAGAAATTCTCACGGCCCTTCCCAACACACACTGTCCCTTACAGCTGCACGCCCCTGTCCCTCCTCCCCCCGGTCCACACGCGTGACGCCACTGACACTTTTAAATGTTGCACATTTTCCCATTTGAAGTGCAGTGCAATCAGAGGTGAATTTTGATGTGTATATATTTATATAGGGTTGTGACTCTGTGAAAGCTTCTGAGATGATCAGATAGGTCAGAATTATCCTCTGGGAATGGTGGTACCTAAGAAATGAATTTTACTCACCAGGCAATACATAAGCATTGAACTGTTCTAATTAAAGGCTGTCTGTCTGCCCTGGGATGATTCAACCTGGCTGCCCTGTCCTGTAATAATGGGCTTTGTTTTCAGCATGGCCGTCGTTAACTGGGGGCTATGTTTCTCAGCTCTATGCCAGATGACAAAGAGCCTGACCACATGACTCCAAATTTGTTTTTGGGAAAGCCTGCTGGGCTGGGAAGGGGGGAGCCTACTGGGGGCCAGCCAGGCCTGGCTCAGTGTGTAAGGGTGTCCTTCACCCTTCAGAAAGGCAGCCTCCTCTTAGAGCCTTGATAGCAGATGGCCTGAAGAACACTTCACTCACTTTCCAGAAAGTTCTCTGAAGCATGGAGAGCAGACCCATGTTCCCAGGGCCCTGGAAGTAAGTGGGCATTGTTACCCCCATATGCCTGCAGGCACCTTGGGCTCTCTGGCCTCTGGAATGAAGCCCATCATCCCTTCTTCATGTCCTTGGCCCCCAAACTGTGATTGTAGGTTCTCCCTAGGAGCCTTCTTGCGTTGGGGGGTTGATGCACAGACTGGAGGCTAAGGTGGGGAGGGAAATGGAGTAGTCTCTTCTACAAGCTGCAGCTGAGAGACCTCCTCCCCTCGCTAGCTCCTGGTGATTTCCCTGAGGTAGACCTTTTGCAAGGGCGTCCCAGCATCAGGAAGATTCCTCAGGCTGGATGTGCACAGAGCACACTGCCCACTGGCCTGCCAGCTCCTGGGGCTTGAGACTGGGTCTTGTTTGGAGTCAGAGTCCCCAGGCCTGGCCCACAGGAGATGCTCAACAAGGTTCATTGAGTGAGTGAGTGAATGGTCAGAGACCACCTGTCTTTTTCTCCTGTGACACCTGGCACAGACTCCACTCCCTACCCAGCAACCTTCAGTGGCTCTCCACTGTCTCCCAAAATAAAGTTCCAGTTGCGTTTCTCAATTTGGCAGTGTCAGAGAACCCCTTCCTCCACCTCTTGAGCCCCACCCCAGGTCTTCCACGATCCGTCCAGTTCCTCAAGTGGGTAAGTCCCATTATTCTCTGAGCGGCCACTGTACCTCCACCCTGTCCTTTCTCCACTTAGCACAGCCTTCCTTTCCCAGCCTTGCAGACAGAAACCCCGCCTGTGGATGATATTCCCCGTGGAGAACTTCCTGCTGCCAGCCAACTGGGACCTCCTCTTCTGCCCTCTCACTCCGTGGTACCCTTTGCACAGACCTGAGAAATAATGTGGCAGAGCCGAAAGAATACTGACCTAAGAGCCCAAAGACTGGGTTTAAATCTTGTTGCTTCCACCCTGGGCAAGAGAATTGACCCTTTCTGGATCTGATTGCTCAACTGTCAACTTGGGACGATGATTTCTGCCTCTCTGTCAGGATTGCCAAGTGGCACAGGGAGAGACAAAAGTTGAAGTGCTTTGGGAACTTGTAAACTGCCCTAAACCCTAAGGCACTCTTTTGTGGTCTTTCCTCCCACTGTTAGACTGCCCTGCATTGAGGAGGAGGCTGAGGTAGCACTTTGCCTTGCTGCCTGGAGACCTACTTCCCAGGGCTGGGCCTGCTTCAGTTGGAGCAGCCCTAGAGATGGGCCACCCTGGGAGAGGCCAGACTCATGATCCCCCAAGGCAGCTGTCAGTCTCTGGCAAGGGCAGGGTGCTGACGGGAATCTGGGCCACAAGCCACAGAGCACTGGGAATCCTAGTCCAGCCACCACAGGCGGTGGAGGCCTGTTGGGGCATGATGCCCTCCAGCTTGACTTTGAAAGGCAGAAACAGCCCTGAGCAAGGCAAATGGAGTGTTGTAATCTGCTCAGGCCGCCATAACAAAACACCAGGGGTTGGGTGGGCTTAAACAACAGCAATTTATTTTCTTACAGTTCAGGAGGCCGGAAGTCCAAAATCAAGGTGCCGGCAGGGTCATGTTCTGATGAGAACCCTCTTCGTGGTTTGCAGATGGCTGCCTTCTTACTGTGTCTTCACATGGTGGTGGGGGCTGGGGGGACGAGAACAAGCTCTAAGGACCCTAATCCCATCATGGGCTCCCCACCTCATCTAAACCTAATTACCTCCCAATGACCCCGCCTCCAAATACCACCACACTGGACGTTCGGGCTTCAACATATGAATTTGGTAGGGGGAGGGGGACACAATTCAGTCCATAGCAGGGAGTGAGGGGAGAAGACCACCTTCACCCTCACCTACTCACATTACAGAAACAGAAGGACGCTTCGAGGTCTTCCGTTTCTTTTGTGGGAATCAAGCACAGGAAGGAAACTGGCACCTCAAGCTGGCCCCGAGGGTCAGTGGAAAGGTCAGGACTAGAACCCGGGTCCCCTGATTCAGGACCTCGTGCCCAGAGAGTGAGCACGTCTCTAAATGGACGTCTCCGTTCAGCTGTTTTTTTGGGTCGTCTGAGCAAAAGCCATTACAGAGTTAGCAAATGATTGGCTGCTCCTAGTTTTATTATAGGAAATGCCCGAAAATGGTGTAATTCCATCTCTGGGCCCTCGTTACCCTCTTGGCAGGCCACCTCCTGCTGGGTCGGTTTTAACAACTTCCTACGTGGAGCCGCAGACTCACAATTGCCGTCTGTCATCACCCAGAGGTGCGAGTCCGTGGAACGCATGAGCCTGGGATAGCTGTGCCGCAGACCCCCGTGACTCACGGGGTGTGGGATCCAGATTGGAGCTCAGCAGTCCGTCAGCACATGGGGCGGCCACACGTGGGTCCCAAACACCCCTGCTCTGTCCTCAAACCTGTAATCATCCTGATCACAGATTGTAGATCCCACTCAGGACAGGGGTTGAATGAAAGCTGTGGACCTGCCTCCCTTAAGGAGGAAAGAAAAGGATTCTTCTCCTGGAGGGAAAATGTGTTCTTCGTGCATCCTGAGATTTTTCATACCTCCTTTCATCCGTTTCATTTAAGTGCTGGTTGCCAGTAGTTGGTCCTCACTCTCGTCTCTGCGTTTGAGTCTGGGCACTTACTTAAGCTCTCGGTCCGTTTGCTCTCATTCTCCACAGGTGTTGACCCTGTACCTGCAGCGTTCTGGGCACGTCGTGCTGGGCACTGGGCCTCCCTGCCTGGGGTTGATGCCAGTTCCGTTTCTGCCCTGACAGGGTTTCAAGTTTCTCGGGGAAGAAAGAAATTAAAAACCTTTCATGTGATGTGGGAAGAAGAGGCGTGGCAGGAGCATGGGGCAGAGGGACCCTTAGCTAGTCCAGAGAAAGTTTCCTGAGAAAGAGGTGGTTGATCTGACATCTGGAGATTGAAGGAGTGAGCTAGCCAGAGATGGAGGGTGTGATGGACTGAACGTTGGTGTCCTCCCAAATTCGTATGTTGACATCCTAATCCCCAAAGCTGATGATATTAGAAGGTGGGGCCTTGGGGTAATTAGGTCATGAGCGTGGGGCTCTCATGGATGGGATTAGTGGCCTAATAAAGGAGATCCCACTGAACTCCCCCCACCAGTCCCTTCCACCATGTGAGGAGACCGGGAGAAGTCTCCAGGCTGGAAGAGGGTCCTCACCCAACCTTGCAGCCTCCAGAGCTGCGAGCTATAAATTTCTGCTGTTCACAAGTCACCCGTCTATGGTATTCTGTTATAGCAGCCAGAACAGCCTAAGACAGAGGAAGCAGAACTTTCCAGGCACAGGAGACAGCATGCAGAAGCCCAGAGAGTGAGTGCGCTGGGTGTTGAGATTTGAGCGCCAGAGGGCAGCAGGTGAGAACGGGACCCGGAGGGGCAGGCGGGACAGTTCACCTACAGCCTTGAGTTACATGAAACTGTTTGGAGGCCCAGCCTCCCTTGAGGAAACGATTTTCTTTTGTCTTCTGAGAATCTCCTAGCCTGAGTAGACTCTGCCGAGCTAGGATGGCCACCACAGGTGCCGCTGGATCAGGAAACACGAAGGTGGTACATTTGCGGTCTAATCCCAGCTCGGCCCCCAGCACAGCTGACGCAGTTCACCTCTGCCGACTCAGAGACCTTGGGAAGGTCACTTCCCCTCTCTGGCCATCTGTTTCCTCAGCTCTAAAATAAAGGGTTGGATCAGTCAATCTACTGGGCCCCTTCCAGCCCAAAGACGAGGCTGGTGCCTGGCACAGAGCAAGTGCTCCAGAAACACTTGCTGAATGGATGAACTCCTTGCTGGGGTACCCACCATTCTCCCTGGGCTGAAGGCGCCCCATGATCGTGAGTCAGGGATGGTGGCTCCCGCTGCCTGTTAGGGAAACACTGAAGTACTTTCCTGCAGGGGAGTATCTGGCTCTGGGCGGAAGCTGACTCCAAGTTGGTTTCCAGACTTGGTTGAATAGGAAGCAGCTAGAACCTGTGGTCAGGAAATTGACGACAGTACCCCTTGGGCATTTTCTAATTTACCACATGTGGTGCCTTAACTTATGAGTGACCCAGAACATCCCGGATAGGCAGGAACTGGACATTTTGCTGAGCAAATATGAAGTGTTCACTCTGCAAGGCTGGTGTGGGGGAGAGAGTGAGGACCACCCAGCATCCACCCTCCACAGGGTTCTCACTTAAAACATCTGCACATGCAACTCTTTTTTAAAGATTTTATTTATTTATTTGAGAGGGAGAGAAAGAGAGCACAAGCTGGGTGGGGGGCAGAGGGACAAGCAGACTCCCTGCTGAGTGTGGAGTCTGACATGGGGCTCCATCCCGGGACCCTGAGATCATGACCTGAGCTGAAGTCAGATGTTCAACCAACTGAGCCACCCAGGCGCCCCTGCACATGCAACTCTTGATGTTGGGGTCTCATATGAGTTCAAGCCCTACATTGGGTGTAGAGATTACTTAAAAATAAAATTTTTAATGAAATGATAAAATAAAATCTTAGGGGCACCAGGCAGACTCAGTCAGTAGAGCATGTGACTCTTGATTTTGGGATCATGAGTTGAAGTCCCACGTTGGGTACAGAGATTACTCAAAAATAAAATCTTTTTTTTTTTTTTTTTAAGTAGGCTCCACATCCAGCATAGAGCCCAATGCAGGGCTTGAACCCATGACCCTGAGATCAAGACCTAAGCTGAGGTCGAGTCAGATGCTTAACTGACTGAGCCACCCAGGTGCCCCTGCCCAAATAAGATCTTTAATAAAATAAGAAAAATAAAGGGTGCCTGGGTGACTCAGATGGTTAAGTGTCTGCCTTCGGCTCAGGTCGTGATCTCTGGGTCCTGGGATTGAGCCCCGCACCAGGCTCCCTGCTCAGCAGGGAGTCTGCTTCTCCCTCTCCCTCTGCCTCTCTCCTGCTCATTCTCTCTCTCTCTCTCTCAAATGAATAAATAAAATCTTAAAAAAAAATAAAAATAAAAAAATAAAACATCTGCACAAAACCCCTGGGTGGAGGGTCCAGTTACCCTTAATTTTCAAAGTAGAAAACTGAGGAAATGTTTCCTTTTACTCACCAGATCCGGGGGTCCTGGGATTGAGTTCTATGTTGGGCTCCCCGCTCGGTGGGGAGCTTGTTGTGTATCAGGCATTACACTGGGCAATGCGAGATGCAGGAGGGAAGGGCAGGTCCAGTGAGTGTGTGGTCTCTTGATCAAAGCCCGTGTGAGCACAGCCCAGTGAGGATGCAGGTGAAGCCCCAACCAACACATGACTCCCTTTTCGGTGACAGCAGTGATATTATCAGAGGGGTGGATTCCAGCTGCTTTGAGGCCCCACGTGGGGAGGTGCAGGAAGACCTCAGGAGATGGGGGGGGAGGGTGAAGAAGGAGAAGCAGAGGAATGGCTGTGTAGACCACGGTGGTGGGAGGGCCCCTGGCTTGATATTGAGGTACGCACTGAAAGACAGTGCTCAGAGCTGGGGGGAGGGTGGGCCAGATGAGGCTGCAGGGATTCTGTCTTTTCTGAAGACTCTGAGAATCTCAGGCAGAGGGAGGAAGGGATGTGAGAAGATTTGCATTTTGGAAAGAGGACTTAGGACGAGGGGAGGGAATGGATTGGAGGGGGTAAAAGAGAGTGTGTGGAAACCAGTTAGTAGACGATGCAACAGCCCAAGAGAAAGGCAGTGGTGTCTGGTTCTTGATGGTGGAGGCGCAGAGCATCTCACCGTTGGTAGTTTTTTAGAATCACCTGTGGGGCTTTTAAAACAACCAGATGCCCCGGCGGTACCCTAGATCCCCTGAAGCCGAGACTATCTTACACTGATGTAACCTCGTTAGAGGACAACTTGGAAATATTTATCAGCTTTTAAATGTTCGTGCCTTTTAACTAGGCATTTCTGCTTCTGGATATTCATCTTTCAAATATGCCTTCACATTGTATGTAAAACTATATGCACAAGAATATTCATACAATAATGTTCATAATAGTAGAAGACTAGGCACCACCTAAATGCCCGTCCAATAAAACACTGATTAAATGATGGTGCGGGCTTTAAAAGTAATGATGTAGAGTGTCAAAGGTGAGAGAGAAGCAAACTTTTCATTGTAAATCCTTTGTTCCCATTAAGAATTTTTATTTAAATTTTAGCTTATTTTTAGAATAGGTAAGGAGTTGAGGCGCCACAGTGGCTCAGTCAGTTAAGCACCTGACTCTTGATTTTGGCTCAGGTCATGATCTCAGGGTCATAAGATTGAGCCCCAAGATGGGCTCTGTGCTGCGCGTGGAACCTGCTTGAGAGTCTCTCTCTCCCTCTCCCCCGCCCCTCACCCCATGTGCACGTGCTCTCTCTCTCTCTAAAAGAAAAAAAAAGGAATAAGTAAGGGGTTTACATGGTTTAAGAATCAAAACAATATGAAAAGACATACATTAAGAAGCTTTGCTCCCCCTATGGCCTCCCATCCCATTCCCTACCTCCCTTCCTATCAGTAGCCAGCCTCCAAGATGGCCACCAGTGATCCCCATCTCCTGCTAGTCACACACTTGTATAGTTCCCTCCTTCACTGTTGCTCTGTGTGACCGATAGCATATGGAAAGAACCATGGCCTGTTACTTCTCAAATTAAGTAATAAAAGACACTGTGGCTGCCATCTTGAGCACTCTCTCTCATTTCTTGGATCGTTTGCTCTCGGGGAAGCCGTGTTGTCAGCTGCCCTGTGGAGAAGCCCACGTGCTGAGGAACTGAAGCTTCCTCCAGCTAACAGCCAGTGAGGAACGGAGTGAGGCTGGCCAATAAAGACATGAGTGAGCTCAGAAGTACATCCTTTAGCTCCAGTTGAGCATCGAGATCACTGCAGTCCCAGCTGACAGCTTGACTACAGGCTCCTGAGAGATCCTGAGTCAGAACTCCCCAGCTAAGCCACTCCTGGACTCCAGACCCCCAGAAACTGTGAGAGATAATAAATGTTGTTTTAAGCTGCTAGGTTTGGGGGTAACTTGTTACACAGCAACAGATAACTAATACCATTTTCATTAGTTTATTAGTTATCCTTCATGTTTCTTTATGTGAATAAGAGCAAATATAAATATACATTTTTATTTCCTCCCTTTTTTTACCTACACAAAAAATGATGTACTGTATATACCCCTAGTCTATGCCTTTTTTTTTCTTTTTTTTTTTTTTTTTTTTATTTTTTTTTTTTTTAATTTTATTATGTTATGTTAGTTCTATGCCTTTTTTTTTTCTTCACTCAATGATACTTATTGGAGATTTCATATCTTTACATAGAGAATGTTCTCATTCTTTTTACAGCTGCTTAATTCCCTTGTTGCTGGACACTTGGGTTGTTTCCCCACTTGTCATTATTACAAACAGTGCTGCCGTGAATAACTTGAAAGTATATCCCTTCCTATGATACGAGGTACCTGTAGGAGAGAATTCCTGAAGTGAGGTTGCTGGGTCAAAGGTACATTTTGTAACTTTGGTAGATGTTGCCAGATACCCCTCCTTAGGGGAGATATGCCCTTTAATGTGTTTGAATTTTGAATCATCTGCCTGTTCTGCCTTTAAAAATATCTCTGCCGGTGATTCTAATACTCATGTGAGGTGGAGAACTCACCAGTGCTCTAGAGTCAACTGATTCGATGCTCTGAGGGAACAAGGAGGGAAAAGGTTAAAAATCAAACTCTCCACGTGCTTTAAAACATGCACCCAATTGGGGAACCTGGGTGGCTCAGTTGGTTAAGCAGCTGCCTTTGGCTCAGGTCATGATCCTGGGGTCCTGGGATTGAGCTCTACGTCGGGCTCCCTGCTCGGAGGGGAGCCTGCTTCTCTCTCTCTCCCTCTGCCCCTCCCCCTGCTTTTGCTTGGACTCTCTCTCTCTCTCTCTCTCTCTGTCAAATAAATAAATAATCTTTAAAAAAAGGCATGCACCTAATAAAATTTCAAACAGCTGCTAATGTGAACACTCAGGAGAACTCAGAAACTGGGCTGGGAGCTCCTGTGATAGTCTGTAGCCAAGGGTGACGTGAACAGTGGCTTTGGGCTCAGCAGGCTCCTGATAAAGGAAAGCAGCACCCATCTGCCCAGTGCAGGTGCAGACCACCATGGCTCAGGGTCTGTGTGGGAAGACTCAGCCACTCTTCTCGATGACAGCCTGAGATGGAGCCAAGAAGACAGGACAGGGCATGGGGGAAAGAAAGGGTGTGCTGGGTTATGGCTTGACAAGGCTGGCCGGAAAGAGTTATAGCTGTTTTATTATGTTGGAAAACGGAGTATTCTTAATATAAATTCATGGTGGGAAAAAAATGCTCACCTCCACAGCCAGCCAGCTGTCTCTATTATGGATCACTCAATTGTATTTCCACTCAACACTACGTGAGGAACTACCCCAAGCCATTGGGGAATGTTCTGCATTAATAATGAGTCTAGATTGTGTCCAGAGAAGTAAGTCATTTTCAGAGCAAACACGACAGGTCAACTCTGCTTTGATTCTCTTCTGCAGTTATAATTTTAGTTAACATAATATTTTCCCATTGTTCAAAGATTTTGGCAGCATGTCTGCCCAAAAGAAGATGGACAAAATTCCCTTCATGTTTGAAAGCTTACTTTATGATATAGCAATGTAATGTAATGTAGTTGGGGAAAATGTGGGATTTATTATCAGAAGATTACATTTTGAGTCTGGTGCTATCACTTATTAGCAATTGATCTTGACGAGCCATTAACCTTCCCAAACCTTAGTCTCCCAGCTGGTAAGTGAGAATAAGAACAACTGCCTTGACTACCCCACAGGGTGGTTCTCAGGACTCCCCTCCAGAAAGAAATACTGCAAAATGCCTTAGAAATAAGTGTGTGGTCTGTGCCTGATTATACAAGTGATTACTTCAGAGCCTTGATTTCATAACTTCAGTGCCTATCCATTGTAAAATTCTCCTTGATCTGAAATGATTGAGTTGACTTTCAGAATTGTGTATTGTTCTCATAGGACGTCACTTCCCCCCGTGTCTTCAGTATCAGGCTTTTAAAATGTCAGCTTGGTTTTCACAGAGTCACAAACAGAAGCTGCCCCAGCCCTGTGGATGGCAAAGCCCTTCTTTTTGCTCTTTCCTGAAACCTTGGTCATCCATGACTCTTCTCTCATATCCATAGGAAGATGGCCTCTTCGTATCAACCCATCAGCAAAGCTTGTAGGCTCTACCTTCAATATATAGCCAACAGTCTCACCACTTGTCACCATCCTGGTTGGGGCCACCAGGCTTATTGCAATAGATTTCTCCCAGCTCTCCATGCTCCATCCTCACCCACACCGAGTATGCCTTTTACGACAAAGCCAGTTCATGTGACCACACTGCTCAAAACCCTCCAGGGAGCCTTCCTCACTCAGATCCCACTGCTGCCCGTGAAGCCCATAGGGTCTGCCCCTTGCTGGCCTCACTGGCCTCATCCCCTGCCAGGCTCGGGTTGCTTGGGTCCCACCTATCTCTTTGCCTTTCCTGAAATGTGCCACAAACGCTCCTACCTCTGTAGTTTGCAAATGCTGTTCTTTACCGAGGGTGCTGTTCCACCCAAATAACACACACTCACTAGTCTCTTCAGGGCTCTGCTCAGGGGCACTGTATCTGCCTGTAGCCTGTGAAACAAGCCCTCCCTGGCCCGGGCACATTCTCTCTCCCCTCTCCTGCTTGTCTCCACGGCACTTTCCCCATCTGACATATATATTTGTTTGTCTATTGTTTGTCTTCCCCCTTCTTCCCTCCCACACCTGCTGCCAAATGTAAGCTTCACAAAAGCAGAAACTGTGTCTTATTCATTGTTAAGTCCCCAGAGCCTAGAAGAGTACCTGACTCAGAGTAGGGACGCATGAAATAGTTGAGGACTGAATGAACAGATGAAGAATGGCTCACCTAAGTGTGACACGTACATGCCTACATAAGTAGATATGTAGATAAGTGGATATTATAGTTATATGATAGCCAGTGAAAATGAACTTATTTTCTAATGTTTATAGGCCATGTTATATCTCTCCTTTTATAAATTGTCTTTCATGCCTTTTGTGCATTTTCCCTATGGAAATGATTTTATTTTATGCACTCTTTATCTATGAAGAATTTTTGCTCATAGACATATTTTCTGTTTTGAAATGTGCATTGTCGGATAAGACACTGCTTTAATTGAAGGTGTCTCAAATGTCTTTTAAGATGGAATAAGTTACTAAAAAAAGGATTGAATAAGTCAGTTATGTATGAACAGTTTCCTTCTTCTGTTTCTCTAATTCCAATTGGATTCCCAGAATTGGACTCCTGTGCCTTGGGGGACCATGGCTGTGAACATTCATGTGTAAGCAGTGAAGACTCTTTTGTGTGTCAGTGCTTTGAAGGGTATATACTCCGTGAAGACGGGAAAACCTGCAGAAGTAAGTTTTTACCGGGGTTGTCTCACGTGACTGTGTCTGATCTTTGCGTGAATTCCACCATCCTGATCTCTGTTGAAATCAGTTACCCTCAAAAGCCACTGCCACACGACTATTAAATATAATGTGGGGTCCTGGATGGAATCAGAAAAATGACATCAGGTTAAAAACTAAGGAAATGTCAATAAACCAGGGACTTTAGTTGGTCTTAATGTATCAGTATTGGTCCATTAATTGTAACAAATGTATCACATTAACACAAGTTGCTAACTGGGTTTGAGGTTTATAGGAACTCTGTGCTATCTTCTCCATTTTTCTGTAAAGCAAAAACTTTTCTAAAAAATAAAGCCAGTTAAAAGAAAACAAACAA
Organism: Neomonachus schauinslandi; assembly: GCF_002201575.2. Classification (NCBI taxonomy): domain Eukaryota; kingdom Metazoa; phylum Chordata; class Mammalia; order Carnivora; family Phocidae; genus Neomonachus; species Neomonachus schauinslandi. The sequence continues at coordinate 149,776,986 of NC_058406.1, forward strand.
ATGGGCAAATGAAGAAAGCCAATGCTAGAGCTACAACTGAAGTTGCTCATGTATGCCCTGTGGCAAGAAACAAGATTCTAGCAGCTTCTAGCCCTGCCATTTATTAGCTGGGTAAGTTGTTTGACTTCTCTGAGCCTCTGTTTATCTTTAATAATATTATTGTTGTTGTTCGTAGCACCAATCTCTCATAGAGACTACCTTATGATGAGCTCATGCTTATGTCTCAGAAAGCAAAGCCTCTTAGATGGGGCCAAGATGCATCTCTGTTAATCAAAGGCGAGCATGTAACCCTGAGCAAATGATTTTCATCCCTATCAGTCATCTTTTCCTCCAGCTTCTCAAAGCACTTTGCAAAGAGCAACTTGTGCTGACACGTTTGAATAAAAGACAGGTAATTGGAATTATGACTCTCATTTTTTCAGACAGGAAAGGTAAGGCTCCAAGAGGTTAAGTGATTCTCCTAAGCCATATGTCAGGGACAAAGCCAAAATTAGATTTCAGTGCCACTAATCTAAATTGAGATTTAATCTTCTAAGTAATCATATCAGAACAACAGTGTTTCCTTTTGATATCAGAAACTGCATCTGCAGAAAGCCAACGATTGGTTGCATTTAATGAGATAGTGAAGTAGGTGCTGGTGAGTGATGGTGAGGATGATAGTGAGAAAGTTTGAAGAGTTAACCTAAATTAGACCCACTGAACTTCATCCTCAATTTTACTTTCCTCCCATGGATCACTGAGCTCAAGGGGGCCTGGGGTCTGGTGGCTGAGATGGGTGGATCCTCCAAGGTGAAGCCCGGGGAAAATTTATGTTGGTGAAATTGCTTAGACTTGCTCTTCTGTCCTCAGGGAAAGATGTCTGCCAAACAGTCAACCATGGCTGTGAGCACATTTGTGTGAACAGTGATCAGTCATACATCTGCAAGTGCCTGGAAGGATTCCGGCTTGCCGAGGATGGGAAACGCTGCCGAAGTAAGTGGCCTCCAGTTAGAGATGAACTCTTCCATCTGTGGGACTCGGACCATTAGATGACTTCATTTAATATTTAAAATCTTCCCTTATAATCAATGTTATGATGACAAGTTCCTGCCTTGGGTGATCTGAAAGTGTTTGCGAGTGATCCGTACAGGAGACCCTTAGTTCTTCAGGATTTTCTCAGTCAAGGTCCTGAGTTGTCAGGCTTTTTGTGTATCTCCATTTTCTCCCAGTTGCTGGCCCTTCCACAACCATTGTGTGGATGCCCAGAGCCTCACACAGAGCCTGGCTAATCATTGGACAGAATTAGAATCTCTGCCAGAAATCACTATGAGGATCAAAGGATAATTACAGTGCTTTTTCTTCTTGGAAGACCTTATAAGTAAGGGTAGGGTGGGAGGGGGACGAAGAGATTTTTCTATGGCTTTTATTTATCCACTTTCTCTATCGTTGCCTCTGTAGGTCCCTCAGAACAGATTCTGAGAGTTTACTTAGAAGGTGCATTAGGTTCCCCAGAGAAACAGAACCAATAGAGTGCATGTGTGTGTTTGTGTGCCTATATAAAGAGATAGACACAGAGATAGAGGCAGATGGACATAGAGAAAATCTGTAGGGCAGGCCAGCAGTCTGGAGACCCAGGAAGAGCTGATGTGGCAGCTCTTATCCAAAGGCAGTCCGGAAGCAGAATTCCTTCTTCCTTGGGGTGGTGGTGGAGGATTCAGTCTTCTTTCTCTTAAGGCCTCCAAGTGATTGGATGAGGCCAACTCTATGGAGTGTACTCTACTTTACTCAAAGTCTAATGTCTGAAATGTTAATCTCATCTAAAAAACACCTTCACTGCAGCATCTAGATTGGTGTTTGACCAAACAGCTAGGCACCATAGCCTAGGCAAGGTGACATATAACATTAACCATCACAGCACCGAAAAAAGAGCCAGACGGGACACATGAGCTTGGTGAAGTGGGTATTAGAAGAGCAGAGGGCAAGGATTTTTCTCCACTGGGAGATTCTGAGCTGTTAGTCCCTATTTGGGTATGTGTATGGGGGGTGGTGTTGAAACTGTCTACTTGTTTTGTTGATATCTGCTCCAGTGGACAGGATGGCTCTTTTTTCATTAAGGCAATATCAGTTCAATTGCTTTTCAAGTTGATTTTGGGGAATTTCCTCACAGACTCCTTTGAGATAATTTGGGACATCCCACATGTCAACAAAGCTGGCTTGAGTGGAGTTCACTGTCTTCATTCCTCCACCAGGAAGAGGGGCTTCTACCTTTAGCAAGATGTTCTGTTTGAACAGCTGAGCCCTGGGATGCCGATAGGACCCTGGCCTAACGCTGCAGATCTCCCTGCACAATCCTGTTTTGCCTTCACACTGCAGTGTCCCCTCAGTGGAGACCAGGTCTGCAGTTCTGCCCATTGTGTCTGCCAAGCTGTCTGTTCATGATTTTATTTCTATGAACGCAAGTGTACACACGTGTGCCATTTATTCATGCAACATATTTTTTGCTCAGCAAAATGAGCTGTTGTACACCGGGCACAACATCTACCTCTGGAATTTGATTGCTAGATCAAATACCACTATCCCCACTTCTGGGGGCGGATCTGTAGTTACCAATCCCAATTTTATAGGAAGCTTCTCCTTCTAGGGAGCTAATGGCAGAAAAGAGCTGTAGGCTTTCATGTGATGGAGGAGGAGAACACAGGAGACACGTCTCTCAACTGTGCCATCAACTTGCTGCATGACCTCAGGCGACTCCATGACACATTTTGAGTTTCTTCATGTATAAGCTGGGTATAATTATTCCTGCTTTCGTCTTCTCACAGGATGTTGTGAAGATTGGATGGCTGTAACTACTCTGAAGCATTTAAAGTACCTCACACATGAGAAGTGTTCATTAATTGAAACTGGAGTGTTTGGGATGTCTATGGGAAAAAATCAGTAGCTTGGGAAAATCAAAACCCAAGGCAACATCAAATAATTCTAAAAATTAATAAGAAATACGGGATACCCGGTCATTCATCTTACCATTCAGGCTTGTGGGGGCTGGGGCTTTCTGAGAGGAGCTTCTCCCTTCCCATGCCATGTCCTGAGTATTAGAATGAAAAAAAAGGGCATATTATAAGAGAAAGTTTAAACAGAGATGGGTTTTTTAAAAATGGATTAATTCTTTGATCTGTCCTGACGTGACCATTTAGTCTAGCTCATTCCTGCATGGATGGAGTTGCTCATCTCCCTATATTTCCCTCAGGAAAGGATGTCTGCAAATCGACCTACCATGGCTGCGAACACATTTGTGTTAATCGTGGCAACTCCTACATCTGCAAATGTTCAGAGGGATTTGTTCTAGCTGAGGATGGAAGACGGTGCAAGAGTAAGTGATCTGAACTTGGCTTTCTGCTTGAATTTGATTTGGGAGCAATCGCTCTTTGGAGTATTTTCAGGAAACAAATCCCTCACCTCTGCTTCTTCCATAATGGAGCTTAACTGAGGCACCTGTGGAAAAACTTTTGGTTTTAGTTGAGAGTAAGTTCACTATCTGCCAAAAGGCTGGAGTGATCTTAGGCTGAATAAGCATATCTGGAATGAGAGAGGCAAGATTTGTGCTCTGCTCTGTACTGGGGAATTACATTCAGTTCTGGGCATTGCATTTTAGGAAGAAATAGATAGATCTAAGTTTATTTTTATTTTTATTTTTTTTTTAAAGATTTTATTTATTTATTTGAGAGAGAGAATGAGAGACAGAGAGGACGAGAGGGGGGAGGGTCAGAGGGAGAAGCAGACTCCCCGCCGAGCAGGGAGCCCGATGCGGGACTCGATCCCGGGACTCCAGGATCATGACCTGAGCCGAAGGCAGTCGCTTAACCGACTGAGCCACCCAGGCGCCCCGTATTTTTAATTTTTTTTAAAAGATTTTATTTATTTGACAGAGAGAGACACAGCGAGAGAGGGAACACAAGCAGGGGGAGTGGGAGAGGGAGAAGCAGGCTTCCCGCGGAGCAGGGAGCCCGATGTGGGGCTCGATCCCAGGACCCTGGGATCATGACCTGAGCTGAAGGCAGACACTTAATGACTGAGCCACCCAGGCGCCCCTAGATCTAAGTTTAAGCATTAAAAAAAAGCCCTTCAAAGTAGCAGAAAAAATCTTAAGAAAATTACTTTGTAATCGCAGAGAAGACCTTTCTAAACATGACATCAAACATAAAAACCATTTTTACTTTTATTTTTTTAAGATTTTATTTATTTATTTGTCAGAGAGGGAGAGCAAGCGAGAAAGAGCACAAGCAGGGGGATCAGCAGGCAGAGGGAGAAGCAGGCTTCACACTGAGCAAGGAATGTGGGGCTCCATCCCAGGACTCTGGGATCGTGACCTGAGCCAAAGGCAGACGCTCAACCAACTGAGCCACCCAGGTGTCCTAAAGCCATTTTTAAAAAAGAGAAAATACATAGTGAGAGATTAAAGCTATGATATCTTTTTTTAAAACCTGTTATCAGAGATCAAAAAGGTTGATGATTCCTTATGTTGACAAAGTATATTGTAATAGGCAGTTATAAATGTATCCCTGGGTGTCTGAATCAGTACAACATTTAGGAGGGCAGTTTGGCAATATTTTAAAGGCAATTCCACTTCTATTTGTATTATATAAATATATGGATACACACATACATACATACATACATATATATATCCTTTTGTGATGTTTAAATTCTGTTCCATGTGCATGCATTGTTTTTTAGAAAAAATATTTAAAGGAAAAGGATAATGACAAGCAAGATTTAGGAAGTTCAGTACGATGTCAAGTGAAAAATAAAGGAAGAAATTGGGGATCTTTGTAGAAAAAGACTTGAGGTACCATTCAAATACCAAAGTGACAGTCACTTCATTAGTGATTTATATGACACCCTGGGGAAGGAAGGAACAGTGGGGAGAAACTGCAGCTCAGCATGAGGACAAAGACACTTTCAGGGAAGCTGTGTGATTCGTTAGTTAAGATCATGAACTTCAGGTCAGACAGACCTGGACTTCAACCCCGATTCATACTACCTGTGTGAGCTTGGACAAATTATTTAACTCTCTGAGTCTCAGTTTCTTCATCTGTAATATGAGGATAACGCCTCACAGAATCGTCATGAGGAATAAAGGAGACCATGTATTTAAAGGGGCTTAGCCCAATGCTGGCACATCCCAACTGCTTGACAAATGGTAGCTCTTGTAACCAGCAACAGCAGAGATGTCCAGAGATGGGGCTTTACTGGCGAGGTGATGAGCGCTCCATCAGGAGGAGCGTTCGGGGCCAGGCTGAATGGCTCCTGGGTAGGGATATTATAAAGACGTAAGCAACAGGAGGGTGGTACTAATGACCTTTAAAGGTCTTATCCAACCCTGAAATTCTGGAACTCTGTGAAAATGAAGTTCTGAAGGCAAATCACAGACCCACTGCAGTCTCCTTAACTACAAAAAGAAAATGCCCAATAGAGTTGGAGCAACCCTCCTGCAAACAAGTAACCAGCAAGGGAGTTATCATTCTTCCGGAGTCTGAGAGCAGAAGTCTGGTCCTTCTTGTGCTGACATTCTTCCACTCTCTCCAGCATCCTTATTCCCCCGAGAAGCCTTTTGTGCCTCTCTCTGCATAGAGGCTGCAAGGACTGGTTCTGTTCTGTAAGAAAAGAGTGTGTGGGGAAGAGGAGAAAACAGACCTACTGCCGGACAATTATTCCAGTATTTCTGCAATCTGCTGGAGAGCCATGTGCATGCCACCTGAGAGTCTTTTATTTTATTTTTTTGATTCAAGTACAGGCTTTGAATGTAAATGAGGCTCTGACTTGGCCTTTTCCTCTTTTGCTAATAAACAATCAATAAGTTGAATAACAGGAACAAGCACTTAATGGAGAGAGAGAAGAATTCAACCCCCCCAACGAGACACACACAAACACACACACACACGTTAGCATGTTATTTGGGGGCCACGCACAGAAATAATTTTGCTTTTGTGTGTCCTTACTTTCTTATATCATTGTGCACCACTTTCAAATATTAGACAGCTACTTGATATCTAAAAGAGAGCATTATGTCACATACTGTAGACTGTTTGAAATGAGATCATTCATTTGGGAATCTACATTTTTTTTTACACAGCCCTAAATAACGAAAAGTCTGTCCACACCCAGATTGCCTAAGTATTCGCACAGAGCCTTCCTGTCAGCCGTCTGAGTTGCCTGAAGAGCTTCCAAATAGATAAAGAATTCGCAGTGATGATTCATGTCTAAGCTTGAATAGGTCAGTGGGGTACTTACAGGTAGGCTACCCAAAGGACACCGAGTCCTTCACTTCTTCCGTCCACAAGCATTTATTGAACCACTCGTGTGTGCCAGGTCTGGGGGCACAGAAGCGAATGAGACGTGGTCCTTGCTAAGGAGGAACTAGCAGAGCAGAGAGATGGGCACGTAATCAGGTAGCCAGTGTGCACGGTGTTGGGCTAACCGACTCCGCGGGGCTGGAAGCAACATCAAGTCAGGGATTTTGCCTTGGCCCCTATTGCAATCCTGCTGTATCTACTGCCTTGCATGAAGCAGGTGCTCCAGAAGCCAATTTTTGTCGAATAAATTAGCAGTTGTTAGGAGTACACAGAGAGTCACGAATACAAGATGGGTGACTAGGAAAGCTCTCTGGATGACTGAGCTGAATTTAAGAATTTCCTTCTCTGCCGTCTGTCCGAATGCCCCCACTGGGGTGATGGCACCCTCCTGGAGTCAAGTTGTAGGAATCTTTTGGGTGCTGTCAGGCCCTACAGGGTACTCTACACACAGTCCCTTGCAGACTTGGCTGTCAGTGACCCAGAGTACAGTGTGGGCCTGGTTTCCCTGACAATCTGTACCTCTGTCGTGTGATTTTGCTTGTGAAAAAGACTTTTTATCAATTTAACAAGCCACCGAGAAAGGCAAATATGAAAATTATCATGGCTCGTGACTCTCCCAACCCCTTCAGTCCGTCCTGTGTATTCTCTAAAGAACCAAGGTGGTTTTCCAAAGTGGTTCTGCCTCCAACTGAAGCATACTTGTCTTCTACTTTAAGTGAGTTTTGGTCATTTGACCATCTCAACTTTCCTTTCCTTCCTATAGGATGCACTGAAGGCCCAATTGACCTGGTCTTTGTGATCGATGGATCCAAGAGCCTCGGAGAAGAGAATTTTGAGATTGTGAAGCAGTTTGTCACTGGCATTATAGATTCCTTGGCGGTTTCTCCCAAAGCTGCTCGAGTGGGGCTGCTCCAGTATTCAACGCAGGTCCGCACGGAGTTTACCCTGAGGAACTTCAACTCGGCCAAAGACATGAAAAAGGCCGTGGCCCACATGAAATACATTGGCAAGGGCTCCATGACGGGGCTGGCCCTGAAACACATGTTTGAGAGAAGTTTCACCCAAGTAGAAGGGGCCAGACCTCTCTCCTCACGGGTGCCCAGAGTGGCCATCGTGTTCACGGATGGACGGGCTCAGGATGACGTCTCGGAGTGGGCCAGTAAAGCCCAGGCAAATGGTAATAAGGGATGGAGATGTGGTGTACATCACTCTAGGGTCAGGTTTCTTAAACTCACTGGGTGGTCACAGGTGGTCAGGCCATGGGTGAGAGTCTCTGAGCTTTGGGAGAAGCTGCCTGTCAAGCGCGGATACCCCATTCCTGCACTGCCACCTAGAGGCCGTAAAGGGCCCCGCGGGAGTTTCAGGCCGTGGGAGGGATGAGCCCCGGCGACTGCGCTGGTTGGCAGTCTACACCCCCACACCTGCGATTTCCTGGCCAGCGTGTGACCTCCAGTGGAGAGGAGCGACTCTGCACGTGCTCTTTAACCACAGACGAAGACACAACCGTTCCCAAACACTGGTCTGGTTGCTTTCGGATGACCTGAAGGGTTTGGTAAAAATAGATGCCTGGTGGGAAGAACTTTTACTGATACTTTTTTTTTTTTTTTTTTAAACCAGTGCTTCAGGTGAACACTCCGAAAGCGCAATAGCTTTATGATAGTGAATACCCTTGTGTTTGTAGGAGGCAAAACTTAGCTTTTGAGAAAGTCAAAATGTTGGAAGAGATTATGACTAAGTTGTTAGGAAAGCAAAGCCTGTTCTCTGAGGTTTTCCTGACTCATGTATAATGTGGGGGAGGGGAGGACTGGAAGTTACTTTAGTTGTGCATAGATGCAGAGCGTGGCAGAGGAGCGTGACCCTCAGAAAAGGAACCCAAAATCTAGGATGGTTGGTAGAGCCTAGAGTAAGGCGAAGTGACTGGATTCCTTGGGGAAATGAGAAAACTTAAGGTTTTGAAGCAGTTTGCTTGAAAGCTACTTTCTTCAAGAACTTGTTGAGGGTATTTTGCTTTAGCAAGTCTTATGAGTGGGGAAAGGGTATGCAGACCAGGGCTTCGTCTAAGATGTTATGGGCCCAGTACCTAGACCAGGCCTGGCATGTAGTCCATGTGTGACTAATACTTGCTGAGTAAATGAACAAGGAGAGAAAGTACTAGCAATTCCATTAGTGAATTCCATTCCTCCTCCCAGAAAGGCTGGCTCACACTGACATTCACTGTTTGTGAAGGAGTCCATTTTACTGGTATTGTTTACCTCATTATTGATACCTTTTTCTCTAGCCCAATAGAATAGTAGCCACAAAAGTTTCCTGTTCTGAATCCTCTGAGTGGACTGTAAAAATGGCTGCCATACCCAGTTCCTCTGCTTCCAAACCAGCTTGAGAGCTGACATCAAATCCATTAGCCCACCTAGCCTGCATTTTTAAAGTGTACTGAGGGAAGTATCTTGTCTCCTTTTATTTGTTTCATTGAGATCGGTCTACCTTACTCTTTCCCCCATTCAGATTTCCACCAATCGCCCAAGGGCACGTGGTAGAAGAACCTGATGTTTATTTGGTTCCAAAATCAACAAAATTTACCTGAACTGATATCCTCTGATGAATTTAATTACCCCTACGCATAACTAATATAATCTTAAAATAGTAGTTATCCTTTTTAGGAAGTTTGCATGAAGTCACTGGGCTCCCAGACAAAGATGTTGAACTTACCTATTGACCCTACACAGACTTAGAACAAGGCATAACTCTTGCCCCTTGGCTTAGAGAGCCATTTTTATGTGTATTTTTTAAATCCAGCCTAATGAATTAGCCAGAACAAGATATCAGTGCTAAAAAATGTTGAAAATGAGGAGAATTTAAGTTCTTGCTGTGTTTTACTTTCAAGCGAAGCATATATGGAGGAAGGGAGTCTAATGATTTCTGTTGTTTAGAAAAGCTTTTGGAGCAATCTCACATCTCTGTTGATATCTAAGGTTGGTACTTGAGTTTATTCTTTCTTTCTGACATGGGGGATTTCCAGTGGTCTGCAGATTTTCCTTTTCAGCTCAGCACGTCCTCATAAGGCTTTGTCCTTTCAAGACAAGTGGGTAGAATGCAGCTTCACCTGCACCCACCCCCCATCATTAAAGGTTCCTATCCTGTACCTTTGGGAAGTAGAAACTAGGTTAGAAGGTCATAAATTGACCTGCTTCTTAGAATTCTCCCAGAAGAGATTCCCATTTAGTAAGCAATAAGATGGTGCTTTTTTCTACTTTATCCCCAAGGCTAATTCAGGCAAAAGTTGAAGGTTTGTTCCATGACCTTGCCCAGAGCTGAGCAACAGGTTGGTGGTCTAGCTCCCAACCTCCCCTAGATGCCTCACCTTCCCCTTATTGGAACCCCCTCTTTTGTTCATAGAGCCAAAATAAAAATGGTGGAAAGATAAAGGGAGGCTCACCTGGACCCCTCAAGTCACACCACCTAACATCCACCTGGCTTTAGGTGCGGTTCACACAACTTCCAGACCCTGGGAACACAGCTCTAACTACCTTGTTCTTCATTTGCTCTGCAACTTAGGCATAACTATGTATGCTGTTGGGGTAGGAAAAGCTATTGAGGAAGAACTACAAGAGATTGCCTCTGAGCCCACGGACAAGCATCTCTTCTATGCTGAAGACTTCAGCACGATGGGAGACATAAGTGAAAAACTAAAGAAGGGCATATGTGAAGGTACCGTAGCTGACCTCGAGGAGAGCTCTTCACACAGGGCAGCATGAACCCTTGGATGAGAAATGCTCAACCTATTCCCCCCAAGTGCTCAGAAAAGTGCCTCCCTGGTGTTCAGGGCCAGTAATGCCTGGAAACACTATGCACAAAAAGGGGAACAGGAGAGAGAAAAGACGAAATTAACAGCTAGCATTGCATGAGCACTTGCTCTGGGCTCGGCAGTGTGATAAAGATTCTGACACACCAGCATACTTAATCCCCACAAAACCCCTATAGAAACGATCATTTAACTAAGACACAAACATTACACATGTCACAGAGCTGAGGTGCAATTTCAGGAGATGCCTGTAATTGGAGGGGAAAGGGAGGGTAGTCCTTTCAAATGTAAGGAACGCCTGGCTGCAAGGAGTGCTTTGTTTACAGAACACAAGCCTGCCCTTTAGAATCTAGATTTTGTTCTGTCCCAGAGCTCTCCGTGCTAATCTCATTGGGCCAGGATGCTCACATAGAGCAGCTCTGCCCCGGCTCCCTACTCCTGTCCCAGGTTCAGTCACCAGTCAAACCCCAAGCGAAGTGATGTGTTTTACTCCTCTGAAGGAAAGAACAAGAGGGAGGGGGATGGGGAGGGAATGCCTTTCAAACTTCTAATGCGAGGAGAGATTTCACCTCTAGGCCGGTTCCTTCAAGCTGAAATGCCTCCTGGAGCTGTTGTCCCTGCAGCTTTAGTCCTTGGTCAACGTGAACCTTTCTCCCACCCCACCTTCTAGGCATGACATTTAGGGGGGCATTCTTAACTAAGAGGCACTTAAAGGGTCCAGGTTTCTCTTATTAGAGAATGGCCCTAGAGTGGTCTTGGATTACCCTGGAAACCAATTGCTTTTTTGAAACTGGTGTTACCAAATAAAACCGAAACACCCTGGGTGACAGCAGGTAGGTGGGGAGCTGGTCTGGGACGGGTTTCCTAAGGAACACACACACATGCAGACAACTATTGTTGGTCATCTTTTCCCTCTCAGCTCTGGAAGACTCTGATGGAAGTCAGGACTCCCCAGCAGGGGAACTGCCAAAGAGGGGCCACCAGCCAACAGGTAAAATTCTAAAAAGCCAACAGGTAACTTTTAAAAAGCCGTGTTTCTAGAACCTTTGGTGGATGCTTCCAGCATGGTTTCCCCCAGACAAAAGTCATAAAGAAGTGAAAGTCAGTAAGATTTGAATTATGTTAACTATGGCTTTTTTTCCTCAGATAGGAAACATTTACTCTATACTTTAAGCCATATTCGGTAATAGCCTCTCTCTACTGACAAGTCTTTTGCCACAGTATGTCCCAAAGTAAAGCTTGTACCACAGCTAGGAATACCAAGTACGTTACTCTGACCGCTGACGGCTTGTTATAAGCACAACTGTGTTAAGCAGGTTTGACTTCAGTTTTCTTTCTCTTTACAGAATCTGAGCCAGTCACCATAAATATCCGAGACCTACTTTCCTGTTCTAATTTTGCAGTGCAACACCGATATCTGTTTGAAGAAGACAATGTTTCACAGTCCACACAAAAACTTTTCCATTCAACAAAATCTTCAGGTAATTCCAAATACAGTCTTGCTACCAGGTGGCTCGATACCAGCCTCTTAGCTTGCCACCCAGACTCAGCTGCAAGGAGGAAAGGAAAGGAGGAAGTATGAGATGGGAAAGGGGAAAAGAGAAGGGCTTAAGTGAAATGAGAACTAGAAAAATTAACTGAAAGAAACTGGAGTAGCCTTCCCTGCTACTTCCCTAATGGCAACTCTCAGTGTTGGAAGCCCATGCGGCCCTCTCCTGGAATTTACTGGATCTGGCTGCGTGGAAAAAGTTGAACATTTCTTTCATTTTGGTTTCTCCCCTATGCTGACTCAGTCTTATTATTATGCATCTGGGAAGTCTGGTGAGTTCCAGAGGTGAGTGAACACTTTCCATGTGCTTTCTCAGGAAGTCCTTCGGAAGAAAAACACGATCAATGCAAATGTGAAAACCTTATCATGTTCCAGAACCTTGCAAATGAAGAAGTGAGAAAGTTAACACAACGCTATATCCTTTTCTAATACTATGCTTGTGTGTGTGATGTGAAGAATTTCACCGAACTTCACAAATAGTGTCCCTATGAGTATGTATTAAATGAAGTTATTTCCATAAAGCCAAGAGTAGTGAACTCCTAGAAAGGCTTTTTTCTTAAGCAACCTGCTAGGTGTTTGAAGGCCACGGGCAAGCCAAGCTTCGTGGCAAGCTTGGGTCAAGCACTTGGTTGCTCTCTGCTGTTCTAGGGGTTTAGCAGTGAGGCCAGCCAGTCAGTATGCCAAGTAAAGAGAAACAGATTTAAAACTCAACTCTCTCTCTGCTGGGAGGAAAAGGAGGATATGTACCAGGTCTGATCGCCATCAAAGGTACAGTAAGTCTAGGCAAAGAATGTAGAAGGATGAGGTTTCAAACTCCCATCCAAATTCCAAACCTTTTGGGGGCGCCTGGGTGGCTCAGTCGTTACGCGTCTGCCTTCGGCTCAGGTCATGATCCCAGGGTCCTGGGATGGAGCCCCGCATCGGGCTCTCTGCTCAGTTGGAAGCCTGCTTCTCCCTCTCCCACTCCCCCTGCTTCTCCCTCTCCCACTCCCCCCTGCTTGTGTTCCCTCTCTCGCTGTGTCTCTCTCTGTCAAATAAATAAATAAAATCTTCAAAGAAGAAAATTAAAAAAAATAATAAAATAAGTTCCAAACCTTCCTTTTGGCCCCAAGCCACGCTGCAGCCACAGCTGGTAAGCATGTGGTTTCTAGAGGACTGGGGTTTTTTGTTTGTTTGGCAGCAGAGATCTTTTATATCAGTACTCTAAGATGAAACATTCTATCAAGGGACAGCAGAATCCAGTGATTCATTAAACCAGTATTACACATAAAAGGAATGGTTTGAGATAATGGAGAAATGAGGATTCAGTGTTTCCCTACTGCCCGCTGCTCTGAACTCTGAATTACAGTGAGCTTACTAGAGCTGGCTCCTATCTATCTCAACTAGCCTCTGGGGAAAAGGTTCAATTCCGAACTCTCTCTGTGCCGATGGGTTTCTATCATAAGGAACAGATGTAGCAATTCCCTTTCTGAAAGCTGGAAATATGCTCCCCTAAGTAAAATAATCTGACAGTGGTTAATGGAGGTGACGAATCCAGGCTCTCATTCTGCCAAGGGGACTGGCAGAGGGTATTACGGAGCTTACGTGAAAACAGATGCTTGTTCTAATGCCCCTCTCCTCTCCCTTTCCCCACCCCACTTCTGAGGGTCTGCTTCACAAGACAAAGGAAGTTATAGATAAAAGAGCACAGGTCAGAAGTCTTCAAGGCTGCTACCCTTTGGCCCTATCTGGCTTCGCAGGTGAAAACTGCCCAATCTCTTTTCTCTCGTGACATCATCTCTTATTAAGGCCCAATCCTTCTCTTCACTACATTCCCAAAACTGTCACTTCTGGCTTCTAAAGGTATGTTATGGCAAACTAATTTACAAGCAAGACAGGTGTGAGTAGAATTAGAACAAGTTTTTTTAAGAATTTCGGGGCACCTGGGTGGCTCTGTTGGTTAAGCCTGACTCTTGATTTCGACTCAGGTCGTGATCTGAGGGTTGGGAGATCGAGCCCCAACCAGGGCTCTGTGCTGGGGGTGGAGCCTGCTTGGGATTCTCGCTCTCCCTCTCCCCCTACCCCGCCTCTTCCCCCCACGCACACATTCTCTCTCAAAAAATAATTTTTTTTTTAAAGATTTTATTTATTTATTTGAGAGAGAGAGAATGAGAGAGAACACATGAGAGGGGATAGGGTCAGAGGACGAAGCAGACCCCCCGCCGAGCAGGGAGCCCGATGCGGGACTCGATCCCGGGACTCCAGGATCATGACCTGAGCCGAAGGCAGTCGCTTAACCAACTGAGCCACCCAGGTGCCCCTCAAAAAATAATTTTAACTGAACTACTTCACTTTGATGTTAAAAAGTATTTAACCTGAAAGATTTGTAGTCTTTTTTTTTTTTTTTAAGATTTTATTTATTTGGGGGGGGAGCAGCAGGCAGAGGGAGAGGGAGAAGCAAGCTCCCCACTGAGCAGGGAGCCCGATGTGGGGCTTGACGTGGGGCTCGATCCCAGGACCCTGAGATCATGACCTGAGCCAAAGGCAGACACTTAACTGATGAGCCACCCAGGCGCCAAGAGATTTATGGTCTTGATAGCATGTGTTAAATGGCTTACTATAAACCTTCAAGTCAGAGTTTAAAAATTTTTCCAAAAGGGAAAAACCAAAGGCTTGTATCTTTCAGGACAGATTTTTATGTAGCTAAATCAAGCTGTATTTGAATGTAAATAAAAATAGGCAATTCAGATTCCTCTTCCTTAATTTGAGAGTCACTAGAAGAAATGACACAAAGGATGGAAGCCCTGGAAAATCGGCTGAGATACAGATGAAGATTCGAAATGCTCTACGTATTTGTCCATCATTGTATCAAGCGTTACAATGAAAGCAGCTTGAGCCCCAAAGCTCAGGCTATTGCTACGTCTATAAAGTTGTAAAGTAAAACCTAACTAGTACTGAGAAAGCTGGTTTGCTATAGAACACAAAGGCAAAAGTACACGCTAACTTGTATAAATTTGAGAAAAAGTCTTTCAGAACCCTAAAATGAGATTATCAAGTGAGAACAAACAAGTTATGCAAGATATTCTGTAACATACTGTGGACATGATTTGCTTTTGCCTTGTCCCACCTTTGAGTGCTGTGATCTCATTTGACTACAAAATAGTTTGCAGTCTTACTTCTGTAGAACACTGGCTATAGGAAAAGCTATTTTTTTGTATTGGACTTTTATCTTGATATATGTATATGGATGTATGCATAAAATCATAAAACGTATGTACTTGTATAACAAGTTGGATTTTTTTATACAATATTAAAATTCACCACTTCAGAGAATGATATTCTGCCTAAAATTCCTAGTTAACTTTGAATGCAAGGTATGTGTATATGGGAAATGGTCAATATGCATTTGAAAAAAAAAAATGTTGAATCTCATTGGCCATCTGGAAAACACAGGTTAAAACCATCAGCTTGGCAAAAATTGGTGTCTGACTACAGTGTTGGCAAGGATGAAGAAAATGGGGCTCTTGTACACACTACTAGTGAGAATGCAAATGGGCATGCTCTTTGGAGGATAATCTGTCAATACCTAGTAAAACTGAAAATGCACACAAGCCGGCACTCTAGCAGCTGCCCTCACAGGCATCTAACTAGAGGACTTTAGCACATACACACAAGGAGACCCGTACAAGAATGTCACCTGAGTCTGTAAGTCACAAATTGAAAATAACCTAAATCATCATCAGAAAGGGAACTGATAAAATTGTGGTGTGGTCCCTACCATACATTTAAAAGGAATACCATACATTTAAAAGGAAGACACTAGACCTACATGTATACACAATAAAACTCAAAGATGAATTTTAAAAAGCCAAAGGTAGGGGCACTTGGGTGGCTCAGTCAGTTGGGCATCTGACTCTTGGTTTCAGCTCAGGTCATGATCCATGATCTTGGGGTCCTGGGATGAGTACTAGAGTGTGGCTCTGTGCTCAGCAGGGAGTCTGCTTGGGGATTCCCTCTCCCTCTGCCCCCTTGCCCTGCCCCAGCTCATGCACTCTAAAATAAATCTCTAACAACAACAACAACAAAAAGACGACCCCCAAAATGACATCCTTCCCATGGAAGCTACTGTATTTGAGGCCAAATGATATTTTTTAAACAGAACACCTTCAAAAGCTTATATTTAAATATTTCAAGATGAGTGTTTTCATCAGACTGTTCTCCCAAAGGGCAGTGTGGTAGAGTGGGAAGAACATCTCCTAAGCTTCAATCTTACCTGCAAATCATGATTCTCTCCAAATATAAAAGTTGTGATCCAAAGTATTAAACCTTCAGTTTGTATTTGTATTTGAGTCATCCAATTGATCCTGAACAGGATTTCATTAGTAAGTACTGATTTGGGTTGGCATTACCTTCTGAGAGGTACTCCTAGTTCAGGCATTGCTTCCTTGGCTCAATTGTACTTCACGTTCTGTTGAGTCCCAGCTCCCTCTAGTGGCTCTAGACTGCACCTCCCTACCCCTTTATTTTTAGCCATTAAATGTATTTAATCATAGAGTTTTCAACTTTCTTCATCTTGGGGAGAATGCCTTCAAAGGAAACAAAGGCCTCCATCCAATCAGTCAAATTTACATATTAATCCAAGATATTTACTTGAAGATGGTCTAAAATCTGAAATACTTCCTCCTTTTCCTTGTTTTGCTATCTGTATGTGTTAGGTGTAAAGGTTTTACATTCAGGTTTACTGTGGTGACCTTTACAAGCCTTGATTTCTTCATCTGTCAAATGGGACGAATAGTACTAATAGTACTAATAGTACTAGCTCACTGGATTAAATGGGTTAATGTGTACATTACTTAGTAAAGTATCATTTTAAATACTCAATTATTAGATACTATTGTTTTTATTCTTCAGCAGCCCATGATATCTGACACAAAGATGGTAATTTATGTATATGTTGAGTGAATGAATGAATGCTTTGCTTACCTTATCTAAGTAAAGTACTTTGGCAGATTCCCACTCCTAAATTATCTTTTGAAGCAAACAGGCAGGAGGTAGTAAATTATAGTAAATGTATAGATGTTCAAGACCTACTATCAACAAGATGAAGATGAAATTCTGGCCTAGAAAGCCACAAGCGTATCAATGAGAATTAAGTAAATGTTTAAGCCCTAAAAGTCATTATTCACCCTGGTGTTTGAACTCATAAAAGTGATATAAAGTTGAGTCTGTCCTCTAGAACCTTAGTGAGAAACAGGTGTGATTAATGCCACAGAAGTTCTATGGTAACTCAGAGGCACCCAATCTAGACTGGAAGAGGATGTAGAGGTAGGCCTGGAAAAGGAGGGCAAAGGGGAAGGAAACCAGATGCCACTGCAGACGGGGGAGCCCAAGTGTTAAGAGGCAGCTGGAAATAAGATTTGCAAGCAAAGAGAATTGTTTTCCATGAACCAGATCTTCCCAAAGGCTCAACTAATTGCATTCAGGACCAGCCTAGTTTGGTTTCTTCACGTACCTTTTGCCCCTGCCACGATACCATACCAATTGCAATTAACACACTCCACAATAACCAGCCTCTTTTTTGGGACATTTCTATCTCCAGACCTAACAGGTAGCTCAGTACAAGTATGGAGTAAATCCAGTTGGCTGGAATTTCCTGCAATTCCCCGCATATTAGAGATTCCCAGCCAGACACATTACTTTGATTATAATCAGAAAATAACATTTAAAAATACCAACTTAGGCCTTCCCAGATCTTCCTGGCCAGTGGTATTTTCTCTAATTCTGGCAGCATTTTAATAGCACTTCATCACAGCTGTCCCAAGCCAGAAAGAGTGAGGTTTCCCATCTACAAGCTTTAAACTCCTTTTCTCTGAACTTTAAATTCCTTTATTCTTTTTTTTTTTTTTAAAAGATTTTATTTATTTATTTGAGACAGAGAGAATGAGAGACAGAGAGCATGAGAGGGAGGAGGGTCAGAGGGAGAAGCAGACTTCCTGCTGAGCAGGGAGCCCAATGCGGGACTCGATCCCGGGACTCCAGGATCATGACCTGAGCCGAAGGCAGTCGCCTAACCAACTGAGCCACCCAGGCGCCCTAAATTCCTTTATTCTTAAACAATGAGTGCACAAAAAGCACATATAAAGGCAAAAGCTCAATGACCTTATAGCACAATATCACCACATAGAAACCCCTAGAAATCACAGAATTATTTCCCAGAAGCCATCATTCCAAAATGCCTGCAGCCCACAGTCCTTCAACAGAACCATTACAAAGAAAGGGTACACTGGTACCTGCAATATCGTATTCTTCAGGGACCCCCCCCTTAGGAGATTAAATTGTAACAAGTCAACCTGGAGGGAAAAACAATCCAAAATTAACCCAAATAGCTGCAAGCTCAATTTGAAAGGCAAAATTTACTAAGTAAGTAGAAAATAAGCACACAAACTTCCTTAACCCAAAGAAACATTTTTTTTTTTTTAATTTTTTTACAAAGACAAACATTTCTAACAACTATGGAACAGACTAATAGGGCATTAGAGACCAGCACGCAATTCTTTTCAAGGACAAATTTTAAGCATTTTAAAACACCTTGAGCACAACAGTCTCTGGATATTAAAATATGAGCACTTTGGAACATTTAACAGATTTTCATATCTCTGTGGCTCTTAACCAGGAGATGCTCCTTTGAAAACGTGGGGTAACATTTGGGGGTATCATTACAACATGGAAAACCATGAGAAATATCCTGCAGTATATCCAGTCCTCCACAACAAAGAATTGTCCCATGGAAAAATGTCAGTAGTGCTCCCAAATTGATAAAATACTGAGTAACTGAACAACCAGTAAGAAAACCAGTTGGTAACAGCTATTCTTCCAATTGTATCTACAACCTCAGATTAACTTCAGACACAAACTAAAATCATGCAATATTAACCCATTCCCTTACCTATAAAACTGGGAATTTGACTCATCCATGGTTGTTCCATAGTGACTAAAAAGGGAGTCTTGTGACTCCAAGTTCAGTAAATACTGGACGCTGACATTCCATATGGTGTATAGATGGCATCCTCATCTCCTATGTCTCACTCATCTACTATCCAAAACTGCCTACGAGAGCTGAATAAGATCTTAAGTCCAAAAGACATGGTTATTTCTGACACTGTTGCAGCCCGAGAGCCCAGCACAGATTGTGTATACTCTACCAGCAACATTTGACTCTGTAAATCAGGATATATCTAAATCAGTATTTTTCCCAAAATAACTCCTGGAAATGTCCCAAAGGAAATAACAGATTTGGGAAAAGGATTCCCATCAGACATATTTGGGAGACATAGTATGCAGTTTCCCAAAAATCTGAATGCCAAATACACTTCAGAGTGTATCTTCTAGGAATAAAATGATATAAAACAAACTTTGGCCAACTGTGGACTTAGCACTTACTGAAGATCTGGGATTCTTCTGAAGTGCTCCAAGTACAGATCTTCTACCTCAACCACTACACACCCTTAGGAAAAATCCGTCTTCACTGAAGTTCAATAGAACTTTTCTCAGACAACACAAAATTCTGGGAGGGGAGTACATATTTCATTTAATCCTCTCTGCTACTCAGATTTGTAGATTTAAGCTGGGATTACAATTCTGTTTAAATTTTGGGTATTGATCTTTGCTGCCTCTCAAACTCAAATATAAAATGCCAACAGTATTAACAATTTTAAAAGACTGTAATCTTTTAAAAATCTAGTAGAGGAAAGGAACTCTGCAGTCCCTTTACAAAAAGGAAAACAGAAACTGGGACACATAGCTCTTAACCCGAAAGTCTTGCCACCCCATCTAACTGCCTCATCCTCTCAAATCCTATCTTTAGGAAAGTGTATGGAAACAAAAAGATATAAAGAAAAAAACTGCAATGAATACAGTGTTTTTAAAACAAGCTGTGGCCAGTTTTATTAAAGAAAAATTCTGCATGATTTACTTTTCACCAGTCTGTTCTGGCATGCTTCGAATGATATCAGAATCACCTAGAAAATAAAACACAATAGTTTTACAATTCATTTAATCACAACTGGTAATCATCAAATTAGCAATGGCTATCTTCAAAAGTTGTGACACTAGCTTTGCTGTCATTTCTCAAGGATAATCAGATACCAAGTCACAGGCATTTCCCGTATATGATACATCATATAATCAGACTTGGTTTATCACCAGCATTGATAAAACCAGACCTAGGGAAAGAGCTAGGTCTGGGGACACATGCATGGTCTTAATATAGCGAATGTTTAGCCTGCCCTGATTATTACAAAATCAGAACAGCGAGAATATTCGCAGTATTTTATGAATTAAAAACTCATAAGTTCAAAACATAACATGATCTGTATTTGTAGGCACTTCTTCTCAACTTAATTTCTTAGGCAGCCAATAAGGACTCCTCTCTTCTACTATTTCACCTGATTACTCTCCACCTTTATAACTTCACCTTTACCAAGGTCCTAAATTATTTAAGTGCTTCAAGCAAAATTCATTTCAAAGTAAAAAAAATCATTTATAACAAGATCTATTACAGTGTACTGATATTATCAATTCTCTGTGAAATAAAACTACAGGATATCCCTTGCTCTATCCAAATTCTCAATATCTGAACCTAGGAACCATAGACATTGTACAGCAAAGAATACCTATAATTACATTATAAAGGAAAAAAATTATTCTATGACTTAAAAAACATACCTGGATCAATGATAGCCAGGGTGCATACTCTGTAGTATTTCCCACATGCTGTGCCCAATTCAATATTATTGCCACTGTAGTGATGGACACCAGTTTTGGCCAACATGGCATAGTATTCTATTTCAGATTTCCTTCAGAAACCAAAAGACAAATAAATAAATACCATAACAAGTGACTGACAGATAAAATGTTACTACTTTTGTCATTAGTTTTAATGTTGGTAAGGCTTTCCAACAGTAACTAAACCAGTTGTTACTCTTTAAAAAAAGTACCACATCCATTAGCCAATACAAACCATCCTTCCCTTTGATCCCTTATATGAAATGGGACAATCAGCAAGTATCTTCTATCTATGTTTAAGACTATAACTATGCTCATGAAAAAGAGAGTAGGATGTGAAATAAAAGTATTTACTAAGCAATTACTAGTCACCAGACACTTTACATTATCTAATTCCACAACCTCTTAAGTAGTATATATTCCTTTTTTTTTTTTTAAACTAACGAAGACATTCAGGCACAGAATAGTAAGTGGAGGTTCCAGAATCCAAACCCATGTTATCTTTAAAAGATAAGCTATTTCTTTGTCTGGTGCTCTGAATCCTAGATGAGGAATATTACTTACACAAAGCTAACATTTCTGTGTCAACTGAGTAGGTGGACATTAAGGGTTTTACAAATCCTTCTGAAGGGAGTCCTAACAGATCAGTACCACTACTCAAAGTATGGATCCACAGATCCAGCAGTAATGTGAGTGCTTGTTAAAAATGCATAATGTCAAGTCCCAACCCAAACCCATGAAATCAGAACCCAAATTTAACAAGATTAGCAGTAACTGTACACATTCACGTTTGAGAAGTACTGCCACAGAAGATAAGCTTGAAGACCAAACCATGGGATGGGATGGAGGACAGAGCACTCCAGGAAAGCCAATTATGTACAGACACCCTATATAAAATCTTGTGAGCAGGTTATGCATTACCACAGAAAAATCAATGTGCTGGAGGGAACTGATCACACCGCTTATATTCTGCACAGTCCAAGTTTCTTTACCTTATTTTCCATACTAAGTTCAATTTCAAAACAGTGAAGTCAAGCAAAAACTTGGGGAATTAGGAACCTGCAGCTCCACGGCCAGCCTGAACTTTTATCTTAGCTTTTCTACACTAAAAAGAGTTCGAAAAATGAAGTATTTTAAAGAAATGACCAAAAAGGCAGGACACAAAACACATGGTGAAACAAGTATGTGTCTGTGCTTCCCTCCAACTTTGATGTTCTGTGGTTTTTACCCCTCTGCCACACATTTTTCCCAAAGATGAGCTTACACAATGAGAGAACATGATGGAGGGCCGGGGCTGTCAGCCCCAAACACCACGAAAGAAACCGTAAATTCTTCTGCAAGTGCTCGCTTGTAAAACAAATTTTACATAAAACCGAGTTCGTACTACCCAGATTGCCCATGGTAACACTCCTGGGTATTCACTCCGATCAATATACAGTGGGCGACACACACACCCTCAAGGTTCCTTCGATTACCTCAAGGCTGGGCAGTTGTTGGCGAGGATGACCAGTTTCGCTTTGCCATGTCTGATCATTTTCAGAGTCTGCTTGTACCCCAGCACGTACTTTCCACTTTTCATAACAAGCTGGAGCCTGGAGTTGATCGACTCCAGCGACTTTTTCTACAAAGCAAACATTTAACACGGATATTAAGGCCTTTTTTTTTTTTAACCATCTCAAAACAGCATCCAGCTTTCTGGGAGCCGAGCCCTTTAATAAACCTCCCAAGTCTAGGATCCTAAGTCACTGAGAGGACCACTCGGTTTCCTCTCGGGCCCCTCCATGCCAGTGGGCATGCTGTCTCCCCAGTGTGCTCAGATCTGCCCGCCCGGGCCAAGACTCATTCCTCCACGTGAATCGGCTTCCGGCCCTGGCGCGTTTCACTCACCGTCTTCTTTGCGGCCACCATCTTCCTGTCTTAGATGCGGGACGGCCCCAACCTAGAACATACAGAGGACAGGACAGGAAGTTTAGGATCGCAGCTCCAAACGGCAACGCGCAAACGTCGGCCCCGCGGTGCCCACTCACCAAAACCAGCAGCCAAAATGGCCGGGAAAGGAAAAGGAAAGAGTTCCCACAATGCAAAGCTCTTCACCGCGAAGCCTGGACGCCGGAACCGGAAGTAATCCTCAAGCGGAAGGGGCGGGGCAAAGAGAGGAGGGCCGTTGGCTGCTGCTGGTTGTATGGTTGGTTAGAATGGCGGCAGACCCGTACTCTTACTCTTTGCTGCGGGCCTTACAGTTGTGTTAGTCTGTTGCTCCCAGCTGCGAACTCAGGAACCGGGGAACGTTGAACCGGGTGGGAGTTGGAGAAGCCGACTGAGAGTGAGGCGGGAGGGACGGTGAGAAGGGGCGGCGGCGGCTGGACCACGGTCTTAGTGCGGCGGAGCTCATCTATCCCGAAGCCGCGGCTCTTGGAGGGGACTCCGGTGCGCCTCAGTTCCTGGGTCTACCCTCCCGCGTCACTTCCACGCGGGCCGAAGCAACTGTGCGCCCTGTCCTGCCCTCGCCCAAGTTGCCGGCCTCTTTCGGAGAACGGTGGCGCCCCGCGCTGACTTCCCCAAACTCACCTTTTTAGTGGCGGTGTTAGCGTAACCTTGTAAACCGAATCTTCACAGAGCAATAAACAGATCTCTTTGACAAATCTTTTTGTTGTGAACGTTGGGCCTTGATATAAACGTCCAATGACGGATCATTAAAAATAGCGAGCGCAGAGCGTCTCCCACTAGTACCCAAAGAGTGTAAAATCGGACCAGTAGGTAAGCAGTCATCGTATGTCAACTTTTAGGAATATATCCTACAGAAACAGTCACAGTTTCTCAAAGTCATGTGAACAAGGATATTTATTTCAGCATTAATTTTAATAGCAAAAGAAATTAGAAACATCAAATGCTCATCATTCTTAATGTATGTGTTTGTATATGCATAGAAAATTCAAGTCTGGAAAGCTAATCATCAAAACTTACCACTGGATAAGGTATGAGGAGAGTGGGTGATGAGGAGAAGACATTTTTTTACCTTCTATATTTCAGTACTACTTGAATTATTTTACAGCATGCATTGTTATGTAAAGTTCCTTTTTAATAATAAAGTGGTGATTTTAAATAGGTCTTGTGAAACACCAGTTGTATCTGAAAGCAGTATTTCTGAAAGTATGGCTCCCAGATCACCTGATTGAGAATCACCTTGAATTCTGACTCTTGGACCCCACCCAGGTATGTAGAAGAAATCTCTGGTGGGTCATAGGAATCTCAGTTTAATATGCAGCTTTGGGGATTCTTACGAATACTAGAATTTGAGAAGTAATGAACTAAAGAATGAGGGGCACCTGGCTGGCTCAGTTGGTACAGCATGCAACTCTTGATCTTGGGGTCCTGAGTTTGAGCCCCATGCCTGGGGCAAAGGTTACTTTCAAATAAACACAAAAAACTGAAGAATGAGATAGCCAAGTTGGGTTTGAGGCATGCCTGCTTAGGTAAAGACAAAAACTAAATAATGAAGCCTTATACTTATATATTGAGCCATATATTTTCAAAGCTTTTTAATACTTTCTCCCAAAGTGATCAGGATAGATATTATCCCCATTTTAGAGATTAAGTGATTAAAGTACTTGATAAGACTTTGCTGGGGTGCTTTTCGCTATACGATAACAAGTTTCTGGTTCTTACTATATATGTCCTCGCTATACTTTAAAGATCCAACGATCTTAATATGGTTTTGTACTGGAAGCCAGAGAAGCTCAAAGCACTTATTTTATGTATGAAACGTGACCACAAAATGTTTGAGAATTCTTCTTAGGGAATCTTAACTGATTTTGCCGTATCTCTTTGGAGACAGACTTAGGTTCTTGGTTTTTCTATTTAATATATGCTTGACTTGGGGCAAATTGTCTAAACTCCCTAAGCCTCAGTTTCTTCATCAGAAAACTAGAATAATATGTTTACCTCGTAGTATTGTCGTGAGGATCCCAGTAAACGTAATGGTGTAAAAATCACCTAGCATTGGGCTTTGTACAAAACAAATGTGCAGTGAATATTAATTCTCTTCATCAGTCCAACTCCCATCTCTTCAATCTTCCTACCACAGCCACCTGCCCACACCTAAAGTCTTTCACAACATCACAAAACCTATACACTAGGGGAAGAAACACCATGCAAAAATGACAGTCATATCTTTTGACTCAAGAAGATTTTATAAAATTTTCCACACTTGTATTTATCAGAGCAGGAATTGGCATACTTTTTCTATAGAGGCGAAGAATAAATACTTTAGGCCTTTGGGGCCATATGTTCTCTGTGGCAACGACGCAGCTCTGTCATAGCACAAAAGCAGCCACAGGCAATAGATAACAGCTGTGCTCCAATAAAACATTTACAGAATCAAGCGGCCGGCCAGATTTGGCCTGCAGGCCAAAGTTTGCTGATCCCTGTGTTAAAAGATTACTCTTACTATTATTAAAAATAACTGCTTTAAGTCATGTCCTTCTTCCAAAGAGATGTATGTTGAAGTATATATGGATGAAGTGTCATGATTATCTGCAACTTGTTTTTGAATCGCTAAAATAAATGTAAAAATCTAAAATAAATGAAGGTAGGTAGAGCAAATGCAGCCAAGTGTTAACAACTGTTGAATTTAAAGTGGAGGGTATATAGGTGGTGGTTGTAGTATTAAACTTTTTTGAGTTTCAAAATCTTCATAATAAAAAGTTGGGAAATACATATGCTTTAAGAAGGGATTTTGCCATCTAGATATTATTTTGTTTTTTCTGGGTATCAGTCGGTAGCATTTCAGAGTGATTTTGAAAACATATCAACAGGTAAAAGTGATAGAACAGAATTAACACAAGGCTTTGGTTTTCATTCACCAAAATTGCTGCTCCAAGTTTCTGAGAACTGCAGGCACCTGCATTCATTGTGCTTTTGGTTTATACTTGCTATGGGAATTAAAAGTGACAGGCTGCATTCCCTGTTAAAGCAAATACTAACAAGTTCATCTGATATTCATTGGTTCAGTACACTGGCCCATCCCTTATTGTTAAGCAGTTAAAACTATCATATTCATTATCATCAGCTATTAGTTATTCAGTGTCCAGATTAGGAAGCAGCCCATTAGTACAGGTGACCCTTGAACAACTCAGAGGCTAGAGGCACTGACCCCCCATGCATTTCGAAAATCCATGTATAACTTTTGACTCCTCAAGGACTTAACTACTAATAGCTTACTGCTGACCAGAAAATCCTTATCGATAACATAAACAGTCGATTAATACGTTTTATTTTTTAAAGATTTTATTTATTTGTCAGAGAGAGAGAGAGCACAAGCAGGGGGAGTGACAGGCAGACAGAGAAGCAGGCTCGGTGCAGGACTCGATCCCAGGACTCCGGGATCATGACCTGAGCTGAAGGCGGACGCTTAACTGACTGAGCCACCAGGCATCCCAACACATTTTTTTTTTTTTTAAAGATTTTATTTATTTATTTGAGACAGAGAGAATGAGAGAGACAGAGAGCACATGAGAGGGGGGAGGGTCAGAGGGAGAAGCAGGCTCCCTGCCGAGCAGGGAGCCCGATGCGGGACTCGATCCAGGGACTCCAGGATCATGACCTGAGCCGAAGGCAGTCGCTTAACCAACTGAGCCACCCAGGCGCCCCACATTTTTATATTCTATGTATTATATACTCTGTGATAAAGCAAACAAGACAAAAGAAAATGTTACTAAGAAAATCATAAGAGAAAGTACATTACTGTACTGTACCGGAAAAAAAATCTGTGTATAAGTGGACCCTCCCAGTTCAAATCAGTGTTGTTCAAGGGTCAACTGTAATTTAGAAGTCTATTTGTTTAACTCAACCTTCACATTCTTAAGTCACCGTGGACATAATACATGCTCAGAAATCTGGTGAAGAGAGGAAGGGACGGTGAATCTAAGTGAAAATATCCTGTAAACCTAATGAATGTTGGTCACCTTTCAACTAACTAAACACACATACACGGATACAAGAATTCTGAACCGTTAGAAGACAATAATAAGGAATCCAAAATATTTCTCCTATGCCCCTCTCTTTTCAGACTGGGAATGCTCCAGACCGCACTGGATTAAAAATAGGCCAGAGAAATGCTTTCTCCTTTTTTTTAAAAACCATTTTTCCATCCAAGGAGCGTATGTTTTTTAAATACTCTTGGATACAAAGAACCCAGAGTACTTCATTCACTATTTTAATGTGAAGGAGTGACACTTGGAACGTAGAGTGATGTCTATAAATGTTTGTCTTTGGGTTATTTTATATTTCTTAGAGTCAGTTTTTAAAATTTTAGTATAAATGGGATTCCTATGTTTCTAAGTGTCTATAATATGACATTTTACATATTATTTTCAATAATTTGAAAAGCCTGCCATGTACATGTACTTTTATCCTTAATAAAGGTGTGATACACAAGCTAAAATACCAATTTTTTTGCTTTTAACTGGAACTTAATAATGTAACATTGTATGTCATGCTGATCAGAAAATGTTACTGATTAGTTAATGGAGAAATAATAAATGCAAATTTGGGACAACATCAAAACATGAGTATGTTGAAGAAAAATGATAAAGAAGGTGAAAAGATTTATGACTATGCCTTCAAAATATAACACATCAAGGTACTATCAGCATTTAAAATGACAGTATCAGTTATATCCAGGTATTATCAAGATAAGACTGAAGGAATAAGACAGGACAGGTAATTGCTAAGAAGGAGAGTGATCAGGGAGAGGGGAAGTAGGGTAAATATTGTATATTAGTCTAGATAATTAAGTTGTAAGCAACAGAAACAAACTAGCTCAGTTAAGCATAAAAGGAAAATTATGTTGTAGTTCACCAAATGAACAAGAAGCCTGGAGAGCACAGATCTGTGTATATGGTCATGGAAGAAGCAGTCCCATTTATTAGTCACTGGTTCAAAACATACTCTGCAAACCATAGGGCAGCACCCTCACCTTCAAAGATGTTTTCTCTTGGCTGGTGCCATAACTGAGTGTTTAATGTGCCCCTCCATCATCCTATAGGTTTAGCTTCTTGATGTGGAGGTAGATGAAAAGACCAGTAGATCACATAGAAATTCACCTATTACTTTACTTGTCTCATAGTAAAGTGAGTTATTTGGTAAGATACAATACTGAATGTAGCGTCTTGGTGTGTAATGTCTTGAAGATACTATCCTGATGTGCAGGACAATCAAATCTAATCCAATGTCTATTAAAATAAAAAATACCAAAGAGGTTCAATCACTCTTTCTGTTTCCAAAGAGGTCTTATCACTCGTTCACGAAGTGGCTGATAGGCCCCTTAAGGTATAGGTACCATTTCGGAGGCTTGTAGTTGGTCACTCTTTAGTGCTACCAGCAAACTGGACCCTCAGCCAGGTAAACCATGTTAAGTGGAGGAACATGCAGTTGAGCTCACGTATGTCTTCTTTCTCTGTTTTTAGAGCCATCCTATTCCTGAGCCCGTTGAGCAAGCACTGAGGTGGCTCATGTAAAAGACTAACATCCACAGGACAACGGATTATTATTGTTCACCTGATTATAAAATGCTTCCTCTGAAGAAAATGGAAGAGACCGTGGCTTGGCTGACAAATTATCTCCAAGGAAAAGTAAGATACCCCAGTCAACTCCTAAAAAATAGTTGATGGGGAAAAGTGGGTACTTAACTAAGGGCCCAGTAAGCCCTGGTTTAGCATGAAAGCATTAGGATTCAGAGAATTTCAAGTTAGTGTTTATATTTAACTAATCTGTGAGTTATTGCATCTCTTTTGAGGAAGAATGGAATTTTGAAAAACTTTCACTAGCTAAATCAAATGTGACTTTAAAAAAAGAGCATCTTCTGAAGTGGGAGCCTGCTGTGGACTGACTTGTGGCCCCTCCCTCCCCCACTCATATGTTGAAGCCCTTACCCCAATGTGATTCAGTGGGGAGGTAGGGTTGAGGAGGTAGTTAGGGTTAAATGAGGTCATAAGGGTGAGGCCCTAATCTGTTAGGACTGTGGCCTTGTAAGAAGAGGAAGTCTCAGGGGTGCCTGGGTGGCTCCGTTGGTTGAGCATCTGACTCTTGGTTGCAGCTCAGATCATGATCTCTCTCATAGGTCATGGGATCAAGCCCCGCATCGAGCCCACACTCAGCGGCAGAGTCTGCTTGAAGATTTTCTCCCCCTGCCCCTCCCCCACTCGCTCTCTCTTGCCCTCTGTGTCTCTAACATAAATAAATATATCTTAAAAAAAAAAGAAGAAGAGGAAGTCCCCTGACCCCCACCCCATGTGAGGACACAGTGAGAAGGCTGCCATCTGCAAGCCAGAAAGAGTTCTCACCAGAAACCAAATTGGCCAGTACCTTGATCTTAGACTTCCCAGGCTCCAGAACTGTGAGAAATAAATATGTTATTTAAGCCACCCAGTTAATGGCATTTTTGTTACGGCAGCCCAACCTATGAAGGCCTTTTGATAGCATTTATATAAGACATAAATATTCCCCAAATTGTGTCCTATTCTGAAAGGTCCATCCACGTACCTCTCCCCCTAAACTTCCTTGCGCTAATCCTGTAATTTTGCTCAGGGACTTGGAATCCAGCCAAATCCTTAGTTAGCCACTTTCAAAGTACTTCTCTTTCCCTGGAGCACAGTAACCCTGATTAGAAGGTTAGGAGGAGAGTTATAGTACGTATTTGTAATGTTATAAAGTGTACTTCCTCAAAGATACCCAGTCTCGGGTGCCTGGGTGGCTCAGTTGGTTAAGCGACTGCCTTCGGCTCAGGTCATGATCCTGGAGTCCCGGGATCGAGTCCCGCATCGGGCTCCTTGCTCAGCAGGGGGTCTGCTTCTCCCTCTGACCCTCCCCCCTCTCATGTGCTCTCTCTCATTCTCTCAAATAAATAAATAAAATCTTTAAAAAAAAAAAAAAAAAGATACCCAGTCTCCTCTTCATTCAAAGGGATTTGTGAATTGATTGCTGGGCAGCCCAGGCTTTGTCAGGCCTACACTGCAGGAGGGAGAGGAAGAGGGGAAAGAGAGACGAGAAGGGATAGGAAGGGGAGGAGAAGTGAGGTAGAGAAGGGAGGGAGGGAGACCTCTAAACACACCGTAAAGACCATAGCTGTGTACCCCCATGACCCGTAGAGGGAAATATGTCAAATTTTAGACAATTTGACTATCCAAATTAATAATGATGTGTTAGGATCTGAATTGTGCCCCCCTCATTCATATGTTGAAGTCCTAAACCGCTATAGTTTGTAATATGGCTGTTTTGGAGACAGGGCCTTTAAAGAGGTAATTAAGGTAAAATGAGTGGGCCCTAATCCAATATGACTGGTGTCCTTGTAAGAAGAGGAGATTAGGACATAGATACTTATACTGTGGGAAGACCATGTGAAGATATATGGTGAACACTGCCATCCCAACCAAGGAAAGGCCTTCAAAAGAAACCAACCCTACTGACATCTTGTTCTCTGACTTCTAGCCTCAGAACTATGAGGAAATAAGTTTTTGTTGTTTAAGTCAACCCATCTGTGGTACTTTGTTATCGCAGCTGTAAAAAACTAACACAAATAGTAACATGACCCACTGAATAATGTAAGAATTCATGAGTATTTACTGCTGTAAATAAATGAATAATAAATGGAGGAAAAGGGAAAGTGCTCCCTTACTGTAGAATGCCAACTAATAAATGTAGAAGGAATAATGTAATTAGAAAACCACTATTTGATAACCATCATAGTAATAATTGATCCCAGCAAGAATATTAATGTAGGCTAACAGCAGATAAAAGTTTGATGAGATATAGGATGTTAGTCTCAAAGTCTCTCACCATAAATTACAAGGAGTAAAATAGTAACTTTTTGGTGGCAAACTTGGCAGACACTACCTTAACTAACTGATCAAAGTTACGTCACCAATAACAGAGAAACTGAAATCATATGCTCTTGATGGGAATTCACAGACAACATCTTGTATTCCAGCCAAAACTGCGTTGCCTGAAAACAATCATAAGGAAAAACCAGACAAACCCAAATTGAGAAATATTCTACAAAATAAATGGGCTATTCTCTTAAAAAAAGGTCAAGGTCATGAAAGACAAAGACTTGGGGATCTACTTCAGATTAAAGCAAACTAAAGAGAGGCACAACAATTAAATGTAATGTGTGGTCCTGGATTGGAGAATTGACCAAACTTGAATACGAGGTGGATTAAATAGTATATCAACAGCAAACTTCCTCGTGGTAACAGTACTGACGTTATGTAAGAATAAGACTGCCATCCAAAGCTAGTCTACCAATCAATAGCCACTGGCCACAATCGCCTCCTCCCCTCCCCAACTATTTAGTGATGATTCGGATGAGCCCTCCCAGCCCTTCGCCCTCTTCGGGATAGCGTCCCTATCCCTGCTACTGAAGCCTTTTCCCTCTCCTCCTTGACTGCACTCCCCACCTTCTGCCCACCTGGCTCCCTGTCCCCGTCCTCTCCTGCTTCCTCGCTCTGGCGAGGTCCCTCTCTTACCCGCCCGGCCCCTTCCACCTCTGCCCTGCAGCCTTCCTTCCCCAGGTGCGCACCGCCTCCGCGGAGCTCCGCTGTGCGCTTGCGCTCGGCACCCGTGGGAGCCGGGCCGGCAGAGTTGGAGGAGCGGCGGCGGCGCCGGGGCGGTTTGCGCGGGATCGGAGCTCCGGGCCGACGCCCGCGCCGGGTTGGGACAGGTGGCTGCGCTGGTCCACAAGACCGCCTTTCTGCCCGCGATGGGCTGCTCCAGCAGCGCCCTCAACAAGGCCGGCGACAGCAGCAAGCTCCGCAGCGGTGAGCAGGGGACCCGGCCCCAACCCCGCCCGGGCCTCTGGATTCGGGTCGGCTTGCTCCCCGAGGGTCCGAAAGGTGCGACTTGTGTCCGCCCCGCCCGGCAGGGGGCGGGCTGCTCGCTGAGGACGGGAGTGCACCCTGAGCGCAGCGCGACTCCCTCCGGAAACCCGGAGCGCGGCTGCAGCCGCGGTGCGGAGGTCCCGGTGCGCCCCGCCGCACACGCTGCCCGACGCGGGAGGCCAAGGGCCGGGAGCGGGGTTACCCTACTCGCCGGGCGATCGGGGAGGTGGGGTTAAATCCCTACCGCGGTTGGCCGCGGGTTCCCTTAAACAGATAAGTATTTTCCTGCCCTTACAAGAGGTGCTCTTTTATCTCCTCAAAGTACGAACTTTCAGATTATATAAAGCTGCAAATTCCCTGGGAACCATTGGTTTCTGGTCGTAAGGAGAGACGTGGTACCTGTTTTTCTATCGAGAGCTTGCCC
This sequence comes from Neomonachus schauinslandi, assembly GCF_002201575.2. Classification (NCBI taxonomy): domain Eukaryota; kingdom Metazoa; phylum Chordata; class Mammalia; order Carnivora; family Phocidae; genus Neomonachus; species Neomonachus schauinslandi. The sequence continues at coordinate 149,808,724 of NC_058406.1, forward strand.
TCTCTTCCGCATTTCAGCATCAGAGATGGTAATGGATGCGCAGAGTACAGGTGGACATTCATTCCATCAAGTAGGTTCCTGCACTTTTGAAGAGGTCAGATACACTTTCCCCTATCCTTGGCTTCGGTTTTTCTTGACAAATATCCGTGCGATAAAAACTGGTCATAACAAGTATATTTTGAACGTCTATTATGTGATAGCCAGGTGCATGGCTAGATGCTGGAGATACAATTGACCGTACTTTTGGGGGTTAGGGATCGAAGAGATAGGTAATAAACACTTTAAATGATTAAGATAAGTTTCTGACAGTAAGAAGTGCTGTGAAAAAGAGAGCAGATTAATGAACTGGAGAATGACTGGGTTTTATGTGCACTTCTTAGATTTCGAATGGCTAACATTTTAGACCAAGTTTCAAAGGTTAAGCAAATTTCTTCAAGTTAGTTTGCATCATATTCAAGACTAACTCTAGGGGATATTTTATTTTGCAGTTAATTCCTTTTCAGAGGTCTTCTTTTAGTACCTGTGTTATTCCAATAACAGAAATGTCTTCCTCTCTGATTTTGTAGTAGAGAGCACAGGGTTATCGTGAATGCTGTTTCAAAGTTCACACACTGTGTCCTAGTCAGAGGTATGTTGTGTTGCAGTCATTTTCGTGGTGTATGATAAATTTATTTCTAATTTCAGTAGATAACAGAAAGAAGTAAAAAGTTTGGAAATAGGCAAAGTCATTAAAACCATATATTAAAGTGATTCCAAACCCTTTGTCACTGAAAACAATGTGAAGTGATGGAAAAATCCATTCCTAATGTGCAATACTTGCTAACCTTTCTCCTAAAGAAACAAAAGCCTCTGTACCCCAAACATGCTCTCAAGAAGCCAGTGCAAAATAATAATAATAATAATAAATTTAAAAATTTTTTAAAGAGGCTAGTACAAGGAGCAATTTCTTTGATGTTTCATTTTATGAAATCAGGTAGATTTTGCATTCTGTTCCATGATAAATTCTTGTTGGTTTCAATATGAAAAGCTGAGGAAAGTTGGTGCTTCAGGAAGATACACCATATTTTGGTTTCTCTTATCCCCTTCTGTGACCCCAGATATCCTAGGATTTGCATACTGATTTAAGAAGCAGAGCACTAGGGGCGCTTGGATGGCTCAGTGGGTGAAGCCTCTGGCTTTTGGTTTTGGCTCAGGTCGTGATCTCACGGTCGTGATCTCATGGGTTGTGAGATGGAGCCCCATCTTGAGCCCGGCCTCTGGCTCCACACTCGGCAGGAGTGTGCTTGAAGAGGCTCACCCTCTGCTCCTGCCCCCATGCGTGCGCTGTCTTGTGCCCTCTCTTTCTCTCTCTCGCTCACATAAATAAATAAATGGGGGTGCCTGGGTGGCTCAGTTAGTTAAGCCACAGACTCTTGATTTCTGCTCAGGTCATGATCTCAGGGTCCTGGGATCACCAGTGTGGGCCTCTGCACTCAGTGGGGAGTCTGCTTCAGGATTCTCTCTCCCTCTCCCTCTGCCCCTCCTCCCGCTTACTCATTCTCTCTCTCTCTCTCTAAAAATAAATAAATAAATCTTTTAAAAATCCATAAATAAATCTTTTTTTAAAAAGCAGAGCACTGGGCGCCTGGGTGGCTCAGTTGGTTAAGCGACTGCCTTCGGCTCAGGTCATGATCCTGGAGTCCTGGGATCGAGTCCCGCATCGGGCTCCCTGCTCAGCAGGAGTCTGCTTCTCCCTCTGACCCTCCCCCCTCTCATGCTCTCTGTCTCTCATTCTCTCTGTCTCAAATAAATAAATAAAATCTTTAAAAAAAAAAAAAAAAAGCAGAGCACTAAATCATCATTATAGATTTTTTTATTTTTTGAAGATTTTATTTATTTATTGGAGGGAGAGAGAGCGCGGGTGAGCGTGTGCGTGAGAGCGGGTGAAGGAGCAGAGAGAGAGAGGGATAAGCAGACTCCATGCTGAGCGTGGAGGCAGGGCTTGATCCCAGGACCCTGAGATCATGACTTGAGCTGAAATCAAGAGGTAGGAGTTCAACCAACTGAACCACCCAGACACCCCTCATTATAGAATTTTTTTAACTGATAAAAACATGACTCTGGGGAATGTTACTCTTAGGGAAGGACAAAAGTACCTAATAGGTGGACTAGGTTTTTAATCCTTTCAAAAAATAATGAATAACCTTGTTTTAAAAACAATTTGTCACCAGTATTAATAACCATCAACATAAGTCACACCCTTTCATTTTTTATTCTTGCTTTCCTCATTGTTCTAAGTTTTCCCGGATGTTGTTCTGAAAGAAATGTTAAAATGCCTGACAACCAGGTTTAGAGTGTAGAAAATTAATACGCTGCATAAATTGCTCAATGCACATATCAAATCAGTCAACAGGTGTATTTTGCTTCTGATCCCCAATCACAATACTCTCTTGTAATTGGATACTATTGTATGTTCATCAGCATTTCAACTCCATGATCTTGGAGGCTCAATAAATAATTCATTCCTGTTTCTGCAGCTCAGAACTTCTTTAAATCCTATATACAATCCCAAGTCTGTGTGTATGAGCTTTTACATTAAAAAAAAAATCCAAGTTTATTAAATATCCTGTACGTGCCTTTACTTACTGTACCGCTGGTGCCTAACAATACTTCATTTAATCTTTATGACAATCCTATGACTAAGTACTACAAGTCTCTCCATTTCACAGATAAGGAGCCCTGTGATCTTGGGCAAATTATTTACTCTTCAGAGTCAGAGCTAGGCTTTGAATTCAGGTACTCTGATTCCAGAGCTGGACCTGTTTCTCCTTAAACCATCTTGTGATAACTAGATTTAAATCTGTTTTTGCCTCAGATTACTCTGGATCCCTATTAGAGATGTGGTCATCCACTATGCAAACAACAAAAGAAATCTAATATAGTATAGTATTATAATTCAATAAGTTTAATAATATAATAGTTTTATCATAATCCCTAAATAAGATCTATAGTAATAAATATGATACAGTTGTGACTTACGTAATATATAAATTTATTATATATTAATATATTGTATACATATTTTAATAAGTATTTATCCCTAAATGAGTCAGTAAAATATGAACTCTATATTTACTTCCAAATATAAACTAGGGATATTTAGAAGATATTTATTTAACCCTAGAGATATTTTAAGCAGAGTACATAGATATAGAGAAACTTCCAGTGCCCACCCATAGAGATACAGATAATCTTCATATCATACCAGACATTTTTTAAATTCACAATATCAACCTTAAAACTGCATGGGTTGATGCTAAAATACGTGAACTAGCCTGTAGACTGGATTTGCATTGACAGTTCTGCCTACCTGAATTTTCTGTAACTGGCTTAAGAACTGTTATGCATGATGCAATATTAGCTTACAAGCAAAATAATCATTAAATAATGGGCTGGGCTAGATTACCTCTGAGATCTCTTCTAGCTCTAAAATCCTGTACCATTAAAATACGAAGGTACTTATTTTCTGGGCTTCAATTTAAATCAAATAGCAGCTATTTGGTTAGGTAGCTGTTAGGCTGAATAGGAAAATCCATTCTACTGATCACGTGGCTATGTTTGCTCTGACCCATCAGACACCAAATCCCACTGAGCTTCTTTCCCTCACCTCTGACGACTGACTCGGGAAAGAGGCGTGGGGGACCAGGACACAGGTGGATAGTCAAATAACTATCCAAGGCTATCAAAGTGTAGAACAGGGCCTGCTACATGGTAGTCACACATAGATTTTTACTGAATGCCCTAAAATGTGAGAGGAAAGAGGCTTTTCTTTCCAAAAGGACAATTAGACAGATGGAGTGGACCTTCTGGTATTTGTGGAATCAAGTTCTAAATATTGGGACCATCTTCTGTTCAAAATTTCTGTTCTCCTCAGCACCCCGAGGATCTGGTGGAATTTGAACACAAAGGTTTTGTTGATTTTATGGACTTTAACTAGGACCCATGGGTCTGTAGGTCTTTGTACCTGAACCTTCCTTCCTGTGCCACCAGCCTTCTGTGTACATGTATGATTCTTGCTCTGCTCTTTCCTAATATAAATGCCATCTGTTTCTGGCAGACTTCTTCCTGAGGTCTTACAGCTTAAGCACCAGCATGGACGAAGTAAATAGATGGTAATTATTGACAAATTCATTGCTAGGTTAATAGGTACATTTCCACTGATAGCTATAATCATTTGTTTATTCTACCCTCAACTCTCCACTAGCTGCTTGGAGTCCATGTTACCTAGGCAATAGGATGAGGCTTGAATTTCACGCTCTTATGTGAATTGTTCTTTGTACTGTGGAGATACCTTCAGCCTTCAGCCCATATTTTCACACAGTGACATTTCAGTCCTAAGTAGACAACATTTTTTCTTTGTAATTGAAGAATAAACATCATCAACATTAAAATTCATTTTAATAGGCTTGCATGCAGATATTATATATATAAATGGGATTTCTTCCTTTAAAATGCTAGAAGTCTGGACCAAGTCTTGTATGTGTCCCCTCTAGAGCCTGGCACACAGAGCTTGGCAAGTCTTTGTGGTAGGGTGGTATTACATACAGCTAATTAAAATGGAATATATGAAACGCATACGTGGTTCCAAAATTTGAAACCATTTGAAAAATGCATGCTGTGAAAAGTATACCTCCTGCCCTATTCCCACCATCTGCTTAGTTCCAGTCATACCCATGGGTAAATACTTTTATTAGGTAGGGGTTTTTTGGTATATTCTTCCGAAATGTGTTTATACATTGCAAATATTTTTCCCTCTCCCATCTTCATTATACAATGTAGTTTTTTAAAGATTTTATTTATTTATTTGTCAGAGAGCGAGAGAGCAAGTGAGAAAGAGCAGAAGCAGGGGGAGTGGCAGGCAGAGGGAGAAGCAGGCTCCCCTGTGAGCAAGGAGCTCAATTCCAGGACCGTGGGATCATGACCTGAGCTGAAGACAGACACTTAACCGACTGAGCCACCCAGGTGTCCCTATTTTTTACCTTGTTTTTTTTCACCTAACAAGATGGAGATCTTTCTATATTGATATATAGAGAATGTCTTTCTCCTTTTTTACCCTTGCTTAATAATCCATTGTGTGATTTGTTTAACCAGTCCCCTATTGATGGACATTTGGTTTGTTTCCAGTCTTTCTCTTCCTGTTGCAAACAAGGCTGCATCAAATTCCTTTATATATACATCATTTCAAATGTGTGCTAGCGTAACTGTAGAACCATTTCCCAGAAGTGGCATTACTAGGCCAAAGGGTCTGTGCATTTATGATTTTGATGGATAACTGCCTAAATGCCTTCCTTAAGACTTGTACCAATTTATTCTCTCATCAACAATACGGTAAGTTTTTTTTTTATGAAATTGAAGGATTTTTGAGATTAGTGCAGCCACATCAAAACATGGGCTTGGAGGAGAAGGCAGGAGACAGGTAGGAGCTCCCACTTGGTTCCAGGTACTTTCATCACTTACATACAACACTCAGTGCTCATCCCAACAAGTGCCCTCCTCAATACCCATCACCTGTTTAACCCATCCCCCCCACATCCCCTCCAGTAACCATCAGTATCAGCAAATACAGCTAGGAAACTGCAGCTCAGCGAGGAGAAATAACTTGCCCAAGATCTCAGAGCTAGCAAGTGATGGGGCTGCAGCCTAGTACATGTGACTCAGAAGCCCCTGCTCTTCTCACAGTCCAGTTCCATCTGGTGTCCAGCCACACTTCTGCCATAACTCGTTGTATGGCCTAACCTGTAGGAAGAACACAATCCATATCTATTCAGTGGGTGCATGGATGGATGGCTGGATTGACAGAGATGGGGATTCAAGGAGATGAGGGTACTACTTAGAAAAGCCAAGGGAGAGTAGGAATCAGGACCCAGGGAATAACAAACTTGGAAGGCAACACTGGCTGAGGTGGGCTTGGGAAGAGAGTAGGTTGTGAGGAGGGTCTCCTAATCAGGCAGGAAAATGTCAACACAGCCAAACAAAGCTTCATTGTGTTCTTTTAAATCATGCGCCTGTAAGTTTGCCACATGTCCCAGCTACTGCACACAGTTTCACTTCTGTGTTAATGTTTTACAACACTGGGTTTAAAATAAAAACCTAACACTTGTGGGGGGTTACTGCAAGGCTCACCAAAACTGATAAAGAATGTCAAACTTGGCCAGGCTTCAACACCTGGTGTGTTTAAGGGTATATAGTTCTAGGTAATTTTTTGTTTTTAAGCAAAATACCAGAATATAGTTCTCCAAGTGAGCGTTAATGTCTGGAAAGTATCAAAAGTCCTCAGAAGCTTCTTTACATTCCCAGGGATGTTGCTGTTGTTCACGTTCCTTGATCCCCTCCTTGGGAGTTGCCATCTGGCTCTAGAGTTCATTCTTTTGTATATATTCAAGGGTATCAGAGGTTTGCCCTTTAAGGATGAAGACTGAAAAAAAAAAAAACCCCACATTTTAAAAAAAGATTTATTTACTTGAGAGAGAAGGAGAGCGACTGAGAGCATGAGCAGGGGGAGGGGCAGAGGAGAGAAATCCTCAAGCAGACTCCCTGCTGAGCACGGAGCCCCATGCTGGGCTTGATCTCAGGACCTGGAGATCATGATCTGAGCCAAAATCAAGGGCCGGACGCTCAACCGACTGAGCCACCCAGGTGCCCCACATTGTTTTTAATAGCTAAACATCTATGGGAATTGCTTTATGAAGGTGGACAAAATAGGCCCGGTGATGCTAGTATGCTCAGAAACAAGGAGTGGTCATTGGAAATAGGCAAGGAAAAGAAAGGGCAGCCTGTGTCGTAGGGGCAAGTTCAGCTGACATCACTTTCTTCCCCATGGAAGGGCCCAAGGGGCTGTGGGTCCCCAGGATAACTGGGCTGGGCTGCAGTGACTGGGTGGCTAGAGTCCCACACTAGGAAGGATGACCTCTTTTCTCAGACTACATACTCAGCAGTCTCTTTGGCTGCTCCTCTAGCCTGGCTTCTCTAATAAGACAAAAGACCTCAAGACCCGATACCATGTTCTTTATTCATACTGAACACTTCTTGACATTCCAGTATGTATGGCCCTGAACACTTGCTTTAAGATGAGCACATCATATTAGGCTAGATTAGATAAGTGAAGTGTCCAAATGCACATTAAATAGGGAAGTCAAGATGCAAGAAGATCGAGAAACATCTATAGACAACAAAATGACATCCCTGCCCTCTCTATCTACTTTAGGGTCACCAAAAGTCACATTTCATTTACAAACAATGTACTCTATAGCCATGACAGTAGAGTTCAAAGTGGGCATCAAAATAGCACCAATTAACATCATCTAAGATAGATATAAAATGAACTTGACCTCATAAGCCAAAGATTGAAATGACTCATGATCAAGAGGCTGCTCACCAAGCCTTCTGTGTGACCTGAGATCCTAGCCTTTCCTGGCTTCTTTGCAGCTGTTCCATATACCTCTCCTCCAGCACCCACCCCCCCCGTGCTTCCCAGGCCCCTCTCTTTCAGTGATTGACCTGCCTCCTCTCCATTAAAAGAAAGGTCCTTATATACAATGGAATATTATGCAGCCATCAAAAGGAATGAGATCTTGCCATTTGCAACGACGTGGATGGAACTGGAGGGTATTATGTTGAGTGAAATAAGTCAAACAGAGAAAGACATGTATCATATGATCTCACTGATATGAGGAATTCTTAATCTCAGGAAACAAACTGAGGGTTGCTGGAGTGGGGGGTGGGGTGGGAAGGATGGGGTGACTGGGTGATAGACACCGGGGAGGGTATGTGCTCTGGTAAGCGCTGTGAATTGTGCAAGACTGTTGAATCTCAGATCTGTACCTCTGAAACAAATAATGCAATATATGTTAAGAAAAAAAAAAAAAGAAGAAGAAGAAGGTAGCGGGAGGGAAAGAATGAAGCGGGGGAAATTGGAGGGGTAGACGAACCATGAGAGACGATGGACTCTGAAAAACAAACAGGGTTCTAGAGGGGAGCGGGGTGGGAGGATGGGTTAGCCTGGTGGTGGGTATTGAGGAGGGCACATTCTGCATGGAGCACTGGGTGTTATGCACAAACAATGAATCATGGAACACTTCATCTAAAACTAATGATGTAATGTATGGGGATTAACATAAGAATAAAAAAAAAAAAAAGAAAGGTCCTTGGGATCTACTTCTTTGAATGCACCATCAAACCAAGTTTTTGTTTGTTTGTTTGTTTTGTCTATCAATTAATTGTCTGCCTTCTTCCCAGCATTTTCCCATTTGGGGACAATACTTCCTCAAGCCCATAATATATTTGTCCTTACATTCAGTGAAAAGGACCTTCCTGCCTTATTCAGAGGCTTGCCTTTAAAACATCCTCCTAAAGGGTCGCTGCAGGATGAAAACATTCCACACTTTGCAGACTGCCCTGATTGATCTGTCCTTATTATCTTCTCAGCCTTGCCCAGCTAATGCTCCTCTAGCCTATTTATGGTGACAGAAACATATCTATCTGTTCCTATGTTGTCTGTATCAGAGTGTCCCAGCCTGTGAGGATGGGTTTTAGCGTGCCAGCATTTCTCCCAGCCTTTAGGGCAGCTGGGCAGGGTCTGGACAGCGTGAGCCCTCCAGGTGCAGCTTCCTCCTTCTGCCCCAGTGTGCTGCACAAACATCCTATTCTATATGAGCCATGACATTAAAGAGATCAGGAAGCACTGGGATGTGCATTCCAACGCTCTGTCATTTTCACTGGCCGTGGTTCTTCTTACTGGAGAGGACATCTGCCTTCAGCCACCCCAGCAAGGACCTCTGTTGAAATGTCCTCCCCAAACCATTCTTGCTGTCGTTGATAATGATAAGGAACTCTTTTTTTCTTTAGTTGATTCTTTGGGAGGGCCTTATTCTTACTGTTGCCATTTTTCCTAAGACTGAGAGGAACCACATAGTTTCTTTTCCTTTGTTTGCACCAGAGTAGTAGCCTCTATAGGCTAGATGGTTATGAGAGGCTCCGAATACCCATATACTTTGAACTAGTGTGTGCGTGTGTGTATGTGTGTGTGTGTGTAAATTTCAACATACTGGGAGGCAGTATAGGTTGCTGATTAAGAATATGCATCTGGCTTCAAATCCTGGTTCGTGATTACTTACTAGTGGTGTGACTGTGAGCCACTCAATCTCCTTGTGCCCCAGTGACTTCATCTGTAAAACAGGATTAACAGTAGTGCCTATTTCATAGACTTGTTCTGAGGAATAAAATCAGTTAATACATATAAGGCACCTAGAAGGTAGCCTAAGTGTTGCCTAGTATACGGATTGGCAAACTAAACTTGCCTGCAGGCCAGATCTGGCCCACCACCTGTTTTTGTAAATAAAGTTTTACAGGAACACAGATATGCCTAGTCATTTACATATCACAGGACTGCTTTCTCCTCACCGTGACAGAGTTGAGTCTTAGAGGAGCAGCCCTAAGCCCGCAAAGCTGAAAACATTTGCTGTCTGTCCCTTTACAAAAAAAAAAATTGCTGACCCCTGCCTAGAATATTGTCTAGTAAGTCCTCAATAAAAATGATCCATCATTAACACCAATTTTTAGTAAATCTCAATTTTTCTTTTTTGCTTTTCCAAGATCAACTTTTTTGGTTTTTTCCTCAAGATCAAGTTCTAGATCCCCAAGTTTGTTGATTTTTTTTTTCTGACTTTTTTTCTTTTTAGTAAAAGAAACACTTTCTGACTTTTTTCTTTTTAGTAAATTTGTAAAAGAAAAGGGACTGTTAAAAATATTAAGTTAGTAATAGCATAAGTGTTACAAAAATAATAAAAAATCATAAAATTGGTATGTGAATGACCAAAGTTTATGAAACAGTTTTTCTAAAGTTATCGGATCTTATTTTGCTAGGTTACGTGCTCTTGTATTTTTGCTGCTATACTTAAAAAAAAACAAAAAACAAAAAACTTTTAGGACAGTTTTAGATTTATAGAAAAATTTTGAAAATAGTACAGAGAACTCCCACAGACCCCATATACCCACTTTCCCTTATTATTAACATCTTATGTGAGTAGGGTATGCTTGTCACAATTAACGAACCAATACCGATAACATTATTTTTTTTTAAGATTTTATTTAAGAGAAAGAGAGAGCACGAGTGGGAGGAGGGGCAGAGGGAGCAGGACAAGCAGACTCCCCCGAGCAGGGAGCCCTGATGTTGGGCTCGATCCCAGGACCCTGAGATAATGACCTGAGCCGAAGTCAGATGCTTAGCAGAGTGAGCCACCCAGGCGCCCCCTGATACATTATTCTTAACCAAAGTCCATGCTTTATTCAGATTTCTTCAGTTTTTCTCGAATGTCCTTTTTCTGTTCCAGAGTTCCATCCAGGATTCCACAATGCATTTAGTCATTGTGTTTCCTTAGGCCACTCTTTTTTTTTTTTTTTTTAAAGATTTTATTTATTTATTTGACAGAGAGAAACATAGCGAGAGAGGGTACACAAGCAGGGGTAGTAGGAGAGGGAGAAGCAGGCTTCCCGCGGAGCAGGGAGCCCGATGTGGGGCTCGATCCCAGGACCCTGGGATCACGACCTGAGCCGAAGGCAGAAGCTTAACGACTGAGCCACCCAGGCGCCCCTCCTTAGGCCACTCTTGACTATGATAGTTTCTCAGACACGTTTTAGATGACCTTGACAGTTTTGAATACTGGTCAGGTGTTTTGTAGACTATCCCTCAATTGGGATTTGTCTGCTGTTTTTCTTACAATGCTCCTGGGGTTGTGGGTTCTGGGAGGAAGACCACAGAGGTAAAGTGCCCTTCACACCACATCATCTCAAGGGTACACATTCTCAATGTGACTTATTACCGCCTCGTAAACTTCTCTAATCCTCTGTTTGGAGACTCTGAAGCTTGGAAAAGGGTGAGTGTAGATTTTTGTTTTATACTCTAGTCTTACTGAAATCTAGCTTAATCATTTCCGTGATTCTTGGTCAAAACTGCCTCTTCCTAGATCAAAGCTTTTTCTTATGCCCTGCTTTATGAAGAAGCTCATTCAATTCAATTTTCAAATGTCTGTGCCAGAACCCCATGCTGGCCTCCCAGGTGCTTAGGACTGTCAGGGGAAGACAAGTGGCTTTTCATTCTGGAAAAGAAAATCCCTCACTTCCCTCAGTGCCATCTGTACTGTTTCCTCACAATGGAGGCAAAGTCATCTGAATTGAATGTGGATCCCTAACCTAAGAGTAGTAGCAGTGGTTAGCTGAAAGCCTTGGGGTCCTACTCAGTCTGCCACTGCTCTTCTGGTACTAGGGGCTCAGGGGGGCACTGACCACCCACATATCCCTTGTGAATATGACTGCTCTGTTGTAAAATTTAAGTATTCGATCCCAGTCCCGAATTTGCTAACTGCTCATAGGAATACTCCCCTTCTCAAGCACAGGCACCTGCTCCTGGCCATGGGCCTTCGTACCCTGCACCCTTACTGAGTCAAGCATAGGCACCATGGCTGAGCTAGGAGAACAGCCAGCTCACATTGGTGTGGCCACTTGCTCGCAGCTCTTAGAGCGCAAGGTAGAACACGTATTAACCTTAAGTTCAGAGGAGAAATCAGAAGACTTCTTTTTCTGGACCTCGCTGAGGAGGAGGCTTAGCAAACCCAGCCAGGTCTGTGAAATGAAGGAAGCTTGAGAAAAATCTCCCTCTCCAGTGTGGAGCTCTCTTAGACCAGCCCGGGCCCTTGATCCATTGCTAAGTCAGCATACTCACCTCATCTCTAGTGCTGACTATGACATGCGAGCATGAGGATGGAGACCATACCCAATGTCTGAGGATGAGCAGCAGTGCCTGTGGAGAGTGAGGGACACCACACCCAACAGTTCTGTGTGTTCATCATCCACTTTTGTCTTTCCTAGCTAGCTCCTTCCTGCCTGGGTGACCCCAGAGTACGGCCATGGACACCCTATCCACATGGGGATCTTGTCCAAATACAGATTTTGGTTCAGTGGGATCTGGGGTGGGACCTGCGAGTCAACAAATACACAAACAAGCAAAAAAATAACTCCTGGGTGCTGCTGATGCTGCAGGTTCTGGGCCCACAATGTGCGTGAAAGCACCTAAATCTTCCAGGTGGAATCAGACTTCGCTGGGCTTGACTCTGAGTTCTGCCACTCATGAGCAGTGCACTGCTCCTAGCTGAAGGTTCATGATCTGTCTGTGCCAGAATTTTCTCCGCTGTGTAATGGGGATAATAACGGACTTACCTTGTAGAGTTTTTAGGAAGATTGCATGAGAAAATCCACAAAAAGCATGAGGCAAAATGCCCTAATAAACATTAGCCACTGTTGTTCTTCCTAGAGAAGCAGGGTGGGCGAGATCTGTTGGCGAGATCAAAAAGCTTTGATCTAGGAAGAGGCAGTTTTGACCAAAAATCACATGCCCATAACGTGGGCATGTCAGAGACATGATCTTCACTTTCTCTCTCCTCTTCCTTTTTCATGGAGATGCCCTTGATTTTGCAGACTAGATATCTGCCCAAATGCTGGATCCCCATGTGCCAGTAATGAGCATCAGTCAGTGAAACTGTCTTTTCTTCGTGGTGAATACTGTTGATAATTTCAAAAGTGATGTTTTATGCAACAGCTTCTTTGAAATAAGAGTTTCTCTTCTAGGAATCGAAAAAAAAAAAACCCAAAGGAAATGAAATTGGAACATTATTTCTGCAGGAGGTGATAATTTGTCATTACTTGGCTCTGTAGCTCTTAAATATCAGCCTTTCCCCTCTACAGGCCCTACATCTCCACGTGGGCTTGTCAAGTGTTCCAGAAGTGTCTCTCCAACGTCATGTTCTTGTTTCTCTATAGTTAAACCTCAACATTAGGTTTACCTTCAAATTTGATCGAATATACTCTGAGATGGTCAAAACTAATTTTAGATATGTCAACACAGAAAGTTCTGTTAAAAAGAGGGCTTGTCCGATTTTTATTTACCCTCTTTAGGACTTTTTGGCCATGGTTTCCTACTTCAGTTACATGGGGTTTTGCTTAAGTTCACCTCTCTTCAAAATGAATGCCCTGTTAACATCTGCCGAATGACAGAACGCACCCTTGAGGATGAGCACACGAGGAGAGTGTTTGTAGACACTTTGGTGGAGAGAAAAGGGCAAAAACATCTAGAGCAGCACCACTGGTAGCTCCACAGATACTTGTTGGATAAATGATATGATGAAATTGAGGACAAAGCAAAATAAGAAAAGGAGAAGATGAGTAGACTCTTCCCTGGGGGCTGACACCTGCTGCATCTTGGTTCCTAAAGCTCCAAAGCTAAAGAACCTAGAAATGGTGGCAGCAAGGGAGAATACCAGGGTGCCCCTTTCTCACCGATTCTCTAGAAAACCCAGCAAACAGGCCAGTGGGGTCTTTGGGATGCCTAATATGTCGCAGCCATGGGATAGGAAATACTGACCTCAAGTTTTTCTCCTTGCTGGGTAGGAAACTTTTCATTTCTGATTAGGGTGATGAACTGAGTTGAAAAGCTTCCATCATAATGTGAATTTCAGGTATGTTAGCTCTCGTTCTAATCCCTTCTGTAATGTTGCCTAGTATTTCATTTCTTTGTGTGCCTATCACAACGGTGCTTACAACAAGGATTCTGTTAGTTCAGCTGTCAAAATAAATTTGTGCATGGATCAGCTTACAACAGAACCAAGAGAGATAATGAGCACCAAAGGATTAGGCCCAGAGCAGTGTATGATTTGATAAAATGTAGGGTTCAGAAAACAGACACATCTTTAAACAACTTTGGATGTGGAAACAATGCATCCCTCCACAATATTTATTACATAATAATACAGATTAGGCATAGAATGTCTCCTGTGTGTGGACAGAAGATCTCCCTGCTTTTCAAGTTAGCGTGCTAGAAGAAATGATGTAGTACCTTCTTCTGCCTCAAGGAGGAATGTCTGGGATTCACAAAACCACGTGGGCAGAGCAGGTTGAGATTGTTGGGTGAGAGGGAAGGCATAGGTACCACGTTGTACTTAATGAGGGAAGTAGCTAGTATTTGAATCTCCCTGCAGACAGTAAACTGGAGGATAGCAGAGACCAGATCTTCCTGCTCAACTGCTGTGAGCTCTGCTCAGCTCAGAGGCGGCATCTAGTAGGCACTTGAAGACTTGAAATCGGTGAATAAGTGAAGTCAAAGCCAACAAACAGAATGAAAGATATTTATTTATATAAAAGCTCAGTGGGCTTCATTAATGCCCGTCAGGTCATGCCTGATATTGTGAGTACTATCCCATTATTGATCAATAATCATGTTTTAAAACTTACCGTGGTAACAAAATGATTTTGTAGGTCAACGTTGATAACTTTCTAGTGTTTAGGGGACTGTTTATCCAAGCTCCTTAATGTTGCAGTTCATTTTTTCTGTTGCTAAGTTAGCTATAATTTATTGGCAGGGCCACCAGGAGGCCATAAAGGACCTTGGTGAAATTGGAGAAAGGTGCCCTCCCCAGCCCTGACACATGCAGCCTTGCAGGTGCACAAAGGCTGGCGTTCAGTCCTCCCTCGGCCCTCGGCAGGACACCCTGTGTAGTGGGAAATCTGCTCCCGCATGGCTGTTGCTGCCCCCAGCTTACCGAGCAGGTACCGAGCACCTGCGCACATCACACACCGTGTTGGGGACCTACGCACATTATCACCTCAGTCAGTTCTCTGAAGAGGCCTGAAAGGCAACTGTCATATCCCCATTTTGCAGATAAGGAAACTGAGGTCTAGAGGGGTTAGGACTTGTCCAGATCGCACCATCAAATAAATGGTGGAATCAGGATTCACATCCAATGTCAGAACAGTCTGGAATGCACTGGTCCAGCTGAAGAGGAGGGGGGTTAAACAAATCCAGAAATTGTAGTTGCCTCAGCAGCTGGGGATAAAAATCTTCTGAAGGATAGAAATCTAGTGCCTGAAGGGAAGTGTTTGTGGTGACTGAAGACTTCAGTGGTTTGAAACTACCATTTGTTTTCAAACTTTTCATTTATTTACTCCGATCTCTATTTCTGAATAAGCTCAGAGAAGGGTACCGGTATCGGAATGAATGATTGCTTTATTTTTCTGTTTGTCCACCATCATCTCTTTCCTGCTAGTGCCATCAAGTGAGGTCTAATGCCAGTGATGGCTAACGTGATTGTCACTTGGTGGTGCCAGTCACTGAGCTAGTGCTTTCCACTAGCAAGATGACGCATGAATCCTCACAGCAACTCTGCTAAGACTGTTCCCGCTTTACAGGGAAACTGAGGCGCAAAGAGCCGTCATCAGGCTAGTGAGTGCAGGAATCGGGACTCAGATGCACTACATTATGGGTGTTGTTTTCAAGGTCATATGATCTCTGTCCTCTCTTTTAGAACAGATTACCCTCTTCTTTCACATAAGAGAAAGAACTTTTGGCTATTAGTTAAGAACTATGACCTCCAAAATACAGTCATTTCAAAATTCAAGCAGAACACAGTTAATCAATATAAATACAAAATGAATGTCACTACCCTGAGAGCATTCTCTCTCTCTCTCCTTTATTTTTGGTGATCATTTTATTTATTTCCTTTTTCCTCTAAGTTATTAAATTCCAGCTAGTTAACATACAGTGCAATATTAGTTTAAGGTGTGGAATTCAGTGATTCATCACTTACATACAACACTCATGCTCATCCCAACAAGTGCCCTCCTCAATACCCATCACCTGTTTAACCCATCCCCCCCCATCCCCTCCAGTAATCATCAGTTTATTCTCTATAGTTAATATTTGGTGATCATTTTAAAGATGTTTTATCTCCTTTGGGCTACCTTAGGAAAATATTAGAGACAGTGACATTCTTCTGTAATATTTCCCAGTTTGGTCGACAATTTTCAGGTTGTATTATAAGAATATTATATGTTGAGGACATTTGCCTACTTCAAGTTTATCCGTAAGATTAGGAAAAGTACCTAAGAATGAAAATTGACACTGTGATCACAGTCATGAATGTTCTAGTTATGTGGCAAAAATTGATAGATCACTTGTGACACTCCTTGTGGATAAATAACTTTTCACAAAGCTTTTGGTTTTGGAGAAAAAAACTTGACTTAGTCTGATAGCATAATATGTCTTTCAAAATATAAAATTGAGTGACTTTGTTTTGGGTGTGTTGTCACATCCCCCACAGCTTTCTGCTCTAGAAGAGTGATGCCTTTGGAATGTACCCACAGCTGCCACAGCTGGATGAAAGGCATTCATCTCATTTAGCTGACATTACTAATCACTGTAATAACTATTTTACCAGCAAATATAATTTGGCAGACATCTGTGATTAGTATATTAACACATTTCCTTGTTAATTCCCTAAGGCGACCATCACCAAAACATCCCTTGTGTGATCTAAATGAATTGTCATAATGAGTTTCTTTATAGGCCCGAGAAATCACATTTGTTAAGTTGCCTAAAGTGCTACTAATCTGAAAACTTCATTCATGATGAGGCCTGAGGGAGAGCCAAAAGATAGCCCTTCTCCCTGTTCTGACATATGACCCCCAGGGCCCACCGCCAGAGCCCAGAATCTCCCCCAGTCCTTCCCAAACTGCTGCTCCAAGCCTCAGCTTGAATTACTCTCCACCCAGGGCTTCAAACCCAATACCCAGAGGCAGGGTGGGAAATGATTTGATGTGAACAAATGTATTAAAAAGAGAAACAGGGGCGCCTAGGTGGCTCAGTCGGTTAAGTGTCTGCCTTTAGCTCTGGTCATGATCTCAGGGTCCTGGGATCGAGCCCCACGTTGGGCTCCCTGCTCAGTGGGGAATCTGCTTCTCCCTCTGACCCAACCCTCTCATGCTCTCTCTCACTCACTCTCTCTCAAATAAATAAATAAAATCTTTAAATAAATAGAAGCAGTTGGAAGTGTATTAATGATAATACACAAACTAAGGAAGTGAAGAACTATGACAATTATTAACTCAGGGAGAAACGAAAAAGAATTTACACAAAGTAATAGCTTACTGTTTGGCTCAGTTCCTCCTAGCAGACATATTCGTTCGTTCTAGGGATATGTACCTGGATATTGATTTATCCAAATTACAACACAATTCCTATTTTCAATGATTGCTAATATACAATTGCTGAATTGAAAGGAAATGTGAATGTGTAAAGGGAAAGGGTGGGGGGTGACAGAGGTGGGAGAAGAAGGAGCCCAAGTCTTTATTTTTCATAGCGGGAGTGAACTGAAATGCCCCAACTAAGAGAGCATGAGGTAACAATTTGCTTAGAGATACAGAAGAAAAATATCCCTCCAAAACAGCTAAATAAATTAAGATCCTTGCCCCTAGGGAAGGGGAGATGGGTGAGGAGATCCGAGTATTAGTTGAGCATCTTACATTTGATAAGCAAGATGTATATACACATATATAACTGGGGTGGGGGTAACTTAGGGAAAAGGAATTAAAAAAAAAAACGAAAAGAGAAACAATCTTCAGGGAAAAAAGGATAGAAGTATATCACCTAGAGGCCCATTTTAACATGTTGGTTTATTTTCTTCCAGTTATTTTCACCCTCTGTTTGTGATTGTCTTTCTCTTCCTCCCTGTTTCCCTTCCAGGGATCAACATTGCTGTAATCATAAAATGGAGAGCTGACTTACTGAGCACTTAGCTGCACGGCAGACCTTGTTCCAATACACATTTTATATGCATCATTTCATTCGATTAACCCAACTGTGCGTGCTGATATTTTAACTTATATCATAATTATGTTCTTACATTAGCATGTGGTCTTCATAATCATCTTTTTTCATGGTACGAGAATATTCTATCCAGCAGAACATGTATCTTTTCCCCAAATTATTAGACTTTAGTTTGCCAGCTCTTCCTATTATAAAGAATACTGAGATGATATACTTTGCCCTAAGCTTTTTCCTGACATGTATGCTTAAAGAGTAGAATCATGTTGCCCACATGTGGCTTGTCTTAAACTGTCTAGGGCACTCTCACGTTCACTGTCTAATGTGATGCCTCGTGCAGCTCGGAGACAGGTAGCAGAGAGAGCGGCACTGTCGTTTTACAGACGAGATACTTAGGAGCTAAGTCTTCAAGGTCACACAGCTGGAGGAAGAGTCAGAATTAAAATGCATGGTTCCCAACTCTTTCTTGATTTCTGCCCCCTGCCCTCCCGCCCCCCGCCCCAGTGAAATGAAACCCAGGCTGAGCTCTCCCTGTACTTTCCTTTCCACACATGTTGGTCTTCACCTAGTGGAGCTTCTCTGCCATGGGGCCCTGTCCTTTCACCGAGGGCCATTTCTGCTTCAGGAAAAAGTAAGACCTCTCTAGCAGCCCAAAACCACACTTCTTCTGAAATCTTCCACCGGGGCTAAGGAGGAGAAAGGGCAAGAAGGGGAAATAATAGGAGAAACCAAAGTGCAATGTGCTTACTTAGAAAATGGGGCAGGAACTGTGAGAAGGTGTCTGAGGAGCAAACAAGAAAATACTGTGGTTTGGGGAGGACCTTAACGCTTAAGATAAGGTGTTTGAGCTGAAGACAGTAAAGAAGTATGACTTAGGGCGTCTTAGGATCATGGTACGGCCTTTCTTTACTCAATTGTACACAGGACTTTCTTGAATGTTAAATCTACTTTTTTTTTTTAGAAGATTTTACTTATTTATTTATTTATTTATGGGGGGACAGAGGGAGAGGGTGAGACAGAGAATGTCAAGCAGACTCCACACTGAGCACGGAGCCCGACATGGGGTTCTATCCCACAATCCAAGACCATAATATGAGCCGAACCCAAGAGTTGGATGCTTAACAGACTGAGCCACCCAGGCGTGCCTAAATCTATTTCTTGATGGTGATATACTTTCTCAGGCTAGAAACTAACCAATAATTTGATTTTTTTTCTTTCTCTTTTTCAAATGAATGATCAACAAGTAACTTTAAATATGTACTTTTTTCAATCATAGAAGAAAGTGAGTCCTGCTTTGCCCAACCCAAACCACATACACTAGGAAAAGGATCTACTCTTTATGGCAAGGTACAAAAGGAAAGTCCTTCCCCCCTCGAGAAGCTCAAGATTTCAGCAGTGTCTACAGCTAATGGTGTTAAATCCCTCCATGAACAGCCCCTAGCAAACGATGCTGCAGATCCACCAGGATCCACAGAAGAGACTCAGCCTCTAGACAGACCTGAGGAGTCTGGGCCGCCTCAGCCAGGTGGTGAAGATGATACCTTTTCTCCTGTACCTGGAGAAAAGAAGAAAGACATGGGAGCAATGACAGAGGCTCAGCATTTAAAAGGAAATGCTGAGACTGAATCTGTAGAAACAGACACCAAGTACCAGCCTTTGAGGACCACAGGAGAGAGGGACTCTCCGGGCGCAGTGGACGGTAGTGAGAATCCACAAACTGCCAGAGAGATGAAACCTCTAGGAACAGCTGAGAAAATCCCTCCTCTGGAAGCAGCTAGAAAGCCACAACCTCAAGAAGCCATGGGAAAGGGTGAACAGACCCAACTCCCAGAAACAGTTCCCAAGGAGAATGAATCTCCAGAAGTATTGGAAGGAAGTCAGTTTGTGGAAACAGCTGAAAAGTGGCAACTTCAAGAAACATTGGGAGAAGATGAGCAGTCCCAACCTCTCGAAACCATTCCCAAAGAGAATGAAACACTGGAAGTATTGGAAGGAAGTCAGTTTGTGGGAACAGCTGTAAACAATTATTTGCTCCATAAAACTCCTGAAGGTCCCGGAAGCATGGAGCAGATTCAACCTGAAGGAATAATAGTTGGAAGCATGGAGCATCCAGCAGGAATTCTAGAAATAGGAGCAAATATCGAAATGGTCAGGAAAAATCACACTAATGAAGAGGACCAACACATTGAAGGTAAAGTTAGGCTGGTTGTTTAGATGTGCTGCATAAGAAATCATCCCTGGGGATCTCTATTTCAGGTGGTTGGACTTCATTTGACCCAAACCAAAAAGGCTTCCATACCTGGAAAACAGGCTTTTGGCTTGACTTTCCAGAAGAAATTTTCTACACTTGATCTTAGCCAAATGGCTGAGAAGCAATCCAGCAAAAATTTTCTAAAGCATAGTCTGTGTCCAAAATTTTTAACCTGGAGTTGTCATTGTTGAATACAATTGGTTGTTGAAGGCAACGTGTTAAAAGTTTTGAATTTTTCCAAGTTCACTTTTCATCAGGCCCCATGTATGGTATGAGGATCCAAAGTAGAGATGAATAGGTGGCTAATGGAGGAACTCACCTTCTAATGAAAGAATACCCAGCTAAGGGATCTTACAGGGCAATTTTCATCTTTGCCAATTTATCCTAGGAAAAAAATTACTGTCGGTCTGCTTCTGTCCTCCCACTGGCTTCTTGTCTCTATAAGAAGACTTAGAGACAATGTATTACGTTTTGGCGTATGTGTTTTTAAAATGTACTTTACCAGCATAAAAAAATGGTATCTATACTGTTCTTTATTGGAGTTATCATTTAAAAAAATAACATTTCTTCTGGGGCATGATTTACATTTTGGTAAATTTTAGCTTCATACTATAGTATAATTAAGTCAAGCATTCATCCATCTGTTTAATTCATTTATGACCACAGCAGTTTTTGAATGCCAATCATACGCCAAGTGCGGGGGGCGGCGGGGGCGGGGGTGTAGGAATAAGAGATAGGCCCTGTTCTCCAGGGCCTCACAGTCTGGTGGGAAGAAGCCAGAATTTAAACAAATTACCACAATCTGTTGAGGTAAGTGTTTTAATGAAGGTGTATAAAAGTGCTCCAGGAATAACAAGGGAGGAGCAAGTAAAAGCATGTATTTGTTGGACTAGGTTGGCAAACTCAAGTCGTTAGGGCCTAGGATAATGATAGTGAGTCAAGTGAAGGGCACATGTTATGTCTTGGGGAGTCCTGGGGACTGTAGTGAACAGGTACACCATCCTATCAAAAGAGGCAGCTGCTTCTTGGCTCCATCCATGAACATGGGGGCCAATGTTGCCCATACTGACTTCTTAGGGAGACAGATTTGTGTCTACAACGTCCAGACTTTTATTTATTTATTTTTTCAGATTTTTAAATGTTTGCAGTCTTTAAATGTTTAATGGTTGTTTTCTTTAAACACCATCATGGCCCAACAAAATAGGTTTCTGGGCATGCCTAGACCACCTTTTCCTTTAAATATAAATGGAACTTTGTATTTATAATATGTTCTGCTCTCATTTCTTGGGTAATTCTGCAGCCTGATTTTATGTAGGGGGATGCCAAGATAGGAGATGTTAAGTGACATCGGCCATTCAGAGGATCTGAGAGAATCAGGGCAATTGCCTTTCTTGACCCCACCAGAGAAACTTACTAATTAGACGTAGAGAGCAGGAACTGCCCCATTGGAAACCAGCTGTCGGGTACTTTATTGTTAATGCCAAATGAGCATCTCCTAATGTCTCCTTCGCTTACTTTTCCAGGTGAGACAGGAGAAAAGGTTGAAGCAGAGATGGAGAATGACAAAGGAAGTGAAGGGCCTGGAACAAAAGAAGAAGAAACAGGGGAAGCTGTGGATCTTTCAGCGGCCACATAGATTGGCATGGTTGTAGAAGGATGAACGGACAGTGTGTTGTAACAGAGAAAAATAGAGTGAAGTGTGTGGGTACAGATCTTATCTTTCAGTGTCTACGTATTTTATACAAAGAGTGTGGTTATCATGTTCTTGATTACATTGTTCCATAAAACTGCTAAGCTGTAAACAGTTTTCTTAGGCACTTAGAATAGTAATACATTCAAGCTTACAGCTGCCACAGCCAATAACAAGTAGGGTATAGGATCCCCGGAGGGTGAGGGTGTTTTCTTCATTGTGGTAATAGGTCTATTCAGTTTAGAAAATGAGACCCTAAAAAGAAGGTATAAACCTTAGATATAGGTGGTTGGAGAAAAGAGTTAGCACATTTTAGGGAGCTCATGATGGTAAGGTTACACAGTTATAATTACAATGGGATAAGAATGAACAACAGTGTCAGGGCAAACTATACCTAGTGTTTCTTTCCTGTTGCGGAATTTAAAGCTGGTAGGAACCTTGGAAAGTGTGTCCATCTAGTCATTTTCTCACCTTGAATCTGTCTACTGCCGTAGACTCTTATTTATCATGATGTATTAAATGTGTTAACAAAATCCTTGTCAAAGGAATGCAATCTCTGGTGCTACTGCAAGATCAGGCGTTTCTATACTGAAAGGCTATACATTTTCCCTGTGCCATTTTGAATTAGCTGTTGATTTTGCACTTACGTGAAGGGTTTCAATTGGTGTTATCCTTTTGACTGACATTAAACATATTTTAAATAAATTGACTTTTGGGGCGCCTGGGTGGCTCAGTCGTTAAGCCTCTGCTTTCAGCTCAGGTCATGATCTCAGGGTCCTGGGATCGAGCCCCACATCGGGCTCCCTGCTCAGCGGGAAGCCTGCTTCTCCCTCTCCCACTTCCCCTACTTGTGTTCCTGCTCTCGCTGTGTCTCTCTCTCTCAAATAAATAAATAAAATCTTTAAAAAAAAAATAAATTGACTTTTAAATGTATTTCAGAGGCAACAAACAATAAGAATTAAAACCTAGATTAGTGAGGCGCCTGGGTGGCTCAGTCGGTTCAGTGTCCTACTCTTGATTTTGGCTCAGGTCATGATCTCAGGATTTTAAGATTGAGCCCTGCTTGGGGCTCTAGATGCTGAGCTTAGAGTCTGCTTAAGAGTCTCTCTCTCCCTCTCCCCCTGCCCCTCCCCACCCCACCCCTGCACGTGCTCTGTGCATGCTCTCTCTCTCTAAAAACAAACAAAACACCTAGATTAGTTGCCTATGTGAAGTTTATTCCTTGGGTCCTGTTTTTGGTTTTTGTTGTTTTTAATTTACTGTGGTTTAATGTTAGGCTTTAGAGGCAGAAAGAAGCTAAGAAATTAGAATTTAAAAACCATTTATAATATTTCATTAATGTTAAAATGATGCACCATTGAAAGCTACTTTTTAAAAATTCTTCCAAAATTGCCAAGGATTTTGGTGAAAGATCATACATGAATGGTAATGATGATAGCAATCTTGTCCACCATTCGGTGCCTTGTGTTTATGAATATCAGGATAGAATTATATTCTGGAAACATTTGGTGTCTTTTCTTATTTGTAAATATCTATTTTAAAGGTAACTGTTCAGATGAATTAACTAGACTCTTTTACTTTAGCTTTTATATTAAAATGACTACTAAGATAACCTGTAATTAATTTTAAGAATAGAGGATACAGGGAAGAATTATCAGCTTTATTCTGATTTTAATATTAGTTTATGTTTCTGGCTTTAAAGAGTTGAAGTAGACTACAAGAGGAGGTACTTGAGTAGATGACATCCTCCTTTCTGCAGAGTGGCTGGATTGTGATTTTATTGAGAGCAAGGACCGTTTTATGTATCTTTAATTCAGGCATTTAGCTCCTTTAGTGGAACGTGAAACGTGCTTGATAAATATTTGTCAAATCAATAAATGAATAATGAATACCAAGGGCTCCAATATATGTTTAATTCTTTAAAAAAGAATAGATTTAAAATATCAGTTTGTGTAACATTAACATTTTCATGAGGGCTGCTCAAGCTCAGTAACAAGCTATATATTTGGTGTAGTTCTGAAAACACTATTTTGTGGCCAGGAAGTTACATAAATGAGAACTGATATAATATCTTTCAAGCTGCCTTTTGTAATCCAAAGGTGTTTTCTCTGACCAAAAGGTATTTTTGTACAGATATCTAGTAAGTAGAAAATGATAGAGTTTACTGTAAAATATGAATGATCATCTTAAAAGGTGGAATTGTACTTTGTGTCACGTATTGAAATAGTGGGATTCATTAACTAATAGACATAAAGATCCATCCTCTGTTGTGTGGACTTTTTTTTTTTAATCAGTAGCATGTGTTAAAAGAGACCTATTCAGAACCGATTCTTGGAAGAACTCTGTCTCAAAGGCATTATTAGAGAGTTGTAAGTTTTCAAATTGTTTATGAATCCTGTCATTTTCCATTAATTACTAAAATAATTTATTCTTAGATTTTGGAAATTTGTGTAAATTTCTGGTACTTTTTATACTTTGGCCTTTAATGTGGCTACTAAGACATTTTTAGAAACTGTTCTTATTCTTACAGATAATATTAATAATTTTTATTCAAAACCTATAATTTAAAATGTTCCATAATATGTGAATGTTATAGAATAGAAATATTTCATCTAAATAATTACTTATTTTAAAAAATAAATTAATAAGTGCCTGTAGTAAAACTCGATACATTAAAGTATGAAATGGGCAGTGAAGTTCTCCTTCCCATATCTTTTAGTCCTTCCATGAAAAGGTAATAAGGTTTTTTGCATATACTTCCACAAGAAGGTAATATATATGCCATACTTTATGAATATGCTAAAACATCAGTGTATATTTACATATCCACATTTTAAAACACAAATGAGAATTTACATAGCCCTTGTGTTGGTGAAAAGTGCATGTAAAACCACTAATCTATCCTTTCCTGTGTTAGAATTTTTCTCTTTTGCCAAGACTGACAGGCAGCATAGCCAAGTGCATTCTGTTTCGAAGTGCTCACTCTGAGCAGAGATAATCAGTTTTGCCCCAGATTCAAAACACAGAAGTTGGACAAAAGCCTTGAGCTGTTTGTAATGAATTAATAGAGAAACTATCATTGGGGGTGGATTCTCTCATCCTGGGATGCTACATATAGTCCCAGGATTGTAGCCCCGTTTGTGTTCTACTAAGATAATTTCAGTATTTTCTACAAATAAGTGGGAGGGAAATGGTGAACAAATGATTTGCCAGCTAGCAACCCCAGTAGGGAGTGAATGTTTGCATTTGCCAACAGAGGGTGCCAGTTGCAAAGCTAAGAAACTCAGAGTCTGACTCCAGAACTCTTGGCCAGAAGTGCCGTGTAGCCAGTCCCCCGGGGGACCCACAGGACAGGAGTATGTGGTCAACCTGTGATCTTATTGCCTTTTCCATTTTAACTTTGGAGCAAGAACTCCTAACCTAGCTTGGAGCAGTCAAAACACCCATGTCGCTCTTAAATGCTTTGTTCCACACTTGGCCTTGAATTAAGAATAAGAATGGCTTTAAAAGGAAATGTTTTTTCCACATTTAACTAATCCAAGAGCATTGGATAGTCATGGCCAAATAACCTTGATAGGGTTTGTATCTGTGCTCTTTAGGAAACTACAAAAGCTTATTAGAGCACCTAACATTACAAACATCTCATTTTTATAAAGATGATTTGGTGACCAGTTGTGAATTGTTTCACAAATGCCAGCAATGTGAACATCATAAAGCCATTCATTAGCTCACCCACATTTGTAAGGTAAGGGGAGAATGATCCTCTTCTTTTTCTCTCCCCATACCAAATAGCCAGGCATGGCTGTGTCTGAAAAGTCGAAAGCATTTGCTCACAAGATATCATTTAATCTAAAACTCTGTCAGCTCCTCTCTTCCTCAGAGTTTATAAAGTTAATGAGCATTCGGTTATACTCGCAAGGTTTTAATTACAGAAACAGAATCGGTGTAATCCTAGAGAGCATCTCACAGGGATGGGATTTCTCTTTTCAGTTGTTACTATCAACAAAAGCTAGGGAACTCCCTGGGATTACTTAATCCATGTAGAATCAAATTGGAGGCCATTAGCTTTATTTCAGTAATACCACTCAGCAAACTTATTGGGCAGTATATGAGCTATTGTAACTTCACACCTGTATCATTATTTCTGTGGCTAATGAAAGAAGTCTCCAGACATCAAAGGCAGGCTTTAATGCCTTTTGAAGGTAGAAGAAGGGTACCCCTTCAGTTTAATAATGTGCTATATCAACATGACTAAACATGCTCTTTCTACCCATTACTGGGGAGAGAGATCAGCAAGCCTCACCAGTTTCCACAAAAAGAGTTCTGAGAAACCAGTTAGCGATACTAATTTTTTTAAAATTGAAGTATAGTTGACAAACATAGGGATGTTAACTTTGGTTTGAAATCTGCCTATTTTTTCTTCTTGTAGAACATAGGTGGTTCTCAAAATTTTCTTAATAAAAGTAACTAGCAAAATATCATTCGTGCTATTATATAAATTTATGAAAAAAGTAATGCATATTATATTGAGTTGATTTATGCAACGCTGATTCCAAACACTTAAAAAGAATTATTCAAGGACAAGAACAGACACTTTCTATGGCAGCTGAACTGTTGGAGAGGGGCTTTGGGTTGGGAGGAGTTTCAGCCCCAGTGCCAAGTAAGAAGTCACAAGGCCCACAAGGTGACAAGTCACAAGGTGACTTTTCTGACCTTCACCACACTCCCAACAGTTCAGTGAGGGGACAGACTAACAATTTATTTAAACTATAGATAGTAGGTATTTAGTGGATCAGTACAGACGTGCTTCATGTTTTCTGGATATTCGAGTTTTGTTAAAGAAGTGTTTTTGGTAAAAATAACACTGGCATTGTCTAGGTACTTGAATGTGACATAGTGATCATTTAGGTGATAATTACAAGGAAGGATTTATTATTAAAATAATCATTTTTTTCTTAGTATGAAACGAATACATGTTCATGGTAGAAATCAGAAAATATAAACTTTAAGAGATGAAATCTAAATGTTACACATAACTGGATGGGAGGGCTTCTTTTTCCTTTTAGTGTTACAATACAAAGTTAGCCAAAGCTCAACTGTTAATAGAGCTTTAAGTCTATTGAATGGCTGAGTGCAGCATTTCTGGGTTTTCCTCATTGGACTCTATGGGGGATAACAGGTTTTAGAGAATGTTCCAACAATCCTTGCTATGTTGGTAAATATTGATTAGTGCTATAGGGAGAGAAGCTGTGCCCAAGTATATTAGCACTTAGCTGACCACAATTTATAAATAATTTTTTGATATCTTAGGGAAAAACACTGAGACTTAATATTTTATTTGGAATTACTTTTAATACTAACTGCTAACCAAATGTTAGAGAAAAGACTGTAAGCTCTTTAGTGGGCAGGGAAGACGCCCTACTGAGCCTAGTATAAATTTGGCACTCGGTAAATATTTGTTGATGACCAATGGTCTTTATTCTTATATAATCTTGATAATTTCCTCAGAACTGAATATTAATTGGCTGTAGAGGAAAATATGGCCAAAATTCTTATAGAATTATTTTGTACTGCTGGTTCAATATTTACAATTCTGTTTGAATATGTTATTAGAAATAAAGTGAAAGTTCTTTGTGGTGTATTTTCTATCTGAATTTTTATTACAGAAAGATACAAATTACTTTTGACTCATCCTGTCCTTCCATAAGAAAAGTATTCTTTAAATTACACCCTCTGTGAAAGGTAAGGAATCTGAAAATAGCATGGAAAGATGGGTGACTCCTTTTAGATACTTCATGATCATTTAGTGATAACACACTTTGAAGAGATTGCTATTTCTGTATGTTTGAAAGACTAACATGAAATAAATGTTCTTTTTCACAAAATCTAGTGATTCTCCTTCAGTGTGGAAAGAAGACTCAACATCCCAACCCAGCCACTGACAAGTTGATTAACTTGGGTACCAGCATTTTATTTCCAGCTCTTTTATTCTAGGGTTTGAATTTGAAGCCATGACCTATTTATAACTATGCCCCTCAGACCCAACCTGGCCTGAGTGTCTAATTTCTTGGCCACAGTGATTGGTTTAAGAATGGGCCCCTAACCTGAGCTGGACCAATCAGAGCCCTCTCTGTGAAGCTCCCACCAGAGATACCAGAAAATGTCTTAGTGCTGGGGTTAGGGCCTTAGGGGTCTGTATGTCTGGGCCTGCAGCTACTTCCCCTAAGCGACGGGAGCCAGGAAGTTTCTGGAGTGCACGTGGGTAAATAAAGCCAGCTGTACTCTGGACTTCTCTGCTATACAAGCCTTATGAATTCCTTTCTTTCCACTTATACTAGTTTGAGTTGGGTTTCTGTCACTTACAAGTAAGAGTCTTGATAGTAAAAGTAGAAAGAGGTGGTTTATAAATGAGCTGGAGAAAATATTAAATGTAACAGCAGAAATTAATGATAATGATAATCCTAGAAAGGATCAACAGAGCCCCAAACAATTCTGTACAAAGATTAGTAAAATTGATAAGCTTGTGGGCAAGACTGCTTCATGGTTCTTTAAAAAAAAAACAAACCCAGAAGCCCAAATAAACCATATTAGATGAAAAGGCACAGATTCAAGAGATTGAAAAAATGCCTACAAATGTGAAAATTAAGATGAAGTGTGCAAATTCCACAACAATGTAAATGACTAAAACTGACTGAAGGAAAAACTAGAAGATCTGAATGTTCCTGCTACCATGAAAGAAATCGAATCAGGAGTTTACAATTTTTCTCCAAAGAAAATTACCAAGCCTGGGCGCCTGGGTGGCTCAGTTGGTTAAGCGACTGCCTTCGGCTCAGGTCATGATCCTGGAGTCCCTGGATCGAGTCCCGCATCGGGCTTCCTGCTCGGCAGGGAGTCTGCTTCTCCCTCTGACCCTCCTCCCTCTCATGCTCTCTGTCTCCCATTCTCTCTCTCTCAAATAAATAAATAAAAATCTTAAAAAAAAAAAAGAAAATTACCAAGCCCAAACTGTTTAATAGGTAAATTCTATCAAACATTCAAGGATAGATGTTCACAACCATAAGCTCCTCCACAGGAGGGAAAAGCCAGTCTTACAGATGAACATAAATGTAAAGATCCTAAACAAAATGTATCACTGTAAGTTTGAGGGTATAAAGCATATACATTATAAATATATATGTGTGAGTATATATAATAGACACATATATTGACCAAGTTGAATTATTCTAGGAGAGGTTGGTTCTACATTATAAAAAACTGATCAGTTGTATTTAACCATATTAGCAAGGTGAATGAGAACAATCCTATGATGATGTCATAGTTACAGAAAAAATTCAATTTCAACCACCACTTTGAACTCCAGTGTGACCTCAGTGAGGCCTTCCCTTCCCGCTGACCTTTTTAAACTTGTAATCGCCAACACTCTCCAACTCCCCTTGCTTTAGTTTTCCCTACAGCTCTTCACAATCTAACATAATTTTTTGTTCAACTTTTTAAAAATTGTGGTAAAAAATAACAAAATTTACCCTTTTAACTATTCTTAGGCATATAATCCAGTGAATTAAATACATTCACAATGTTGTATAACTATCACCATATTTCCAAAACTCTTCATCACTCGCAGCGGGAACCATGAAGCAAGAGCTCCCCACTACCCTCCACCCAACCCTTGGTAACCTCTACTCATTCCATCACTATGAATTTGCCTAATATATAATTTACCATTTTTCTTATTATCTGTTCACTAGAAGTTAAGCTCCCTGAGGACAAGAATTTTGGGCTCCTTATTTCAAAATTGACAGCACTCACGACAATATCTGGCTTATTAAATATTCATGGAAGGAAGGAGGGAGGGAAGGAAGAAGGGAGGGGAGGAAGAAGGGAAGAAAGGACTTTTAGCAAAGTAGGCCTAGAAGGAAACCTTGATCTAGTAAAAGGAGTATATTAACAATCCTATAGCATCACACTCAACAGTGAAATGTTAAAGACATTCCTTTAAAAGCAAAACACAATGCAAGTGATTTCACTTTCGTTTTACTTCAGAAACTTGGAAAGGAAAACATTTTGCTTAATGACTCAAACATATACAAGAAGAAATGATAAATGCAAAATTCAGGATATTGGTTTCCTGAGACGCATGGGAAGTGGACAGGATTGGAGCATCACATCAGGTCTTCTACTGCAATAGGAATGTTCTTTTTCTCGAACTGGGTGGTGGAAGCATGCGTGGTCAATATTCCTGTGTATCTACTCAGTATCAAAAGATGTTTAAAAAATTTTGAACCATAATATTGAGTGAAAAAAGCAAGTCAAATACATTCAGTACATTATTAATATAAAATTCAAAATCAGGCAAAAGTAAAGGATCATTTGTATGCCTAACTTTTATGTGGCCAAACTAAAAAGCAAAAGAAGAATGATTAACATAAAATTTAGGACTGCAGCTCTCTTTGGGGGAAGCAACAACAATAGGACTGAGAATGGTTTATATAGGGCTCAGAAAGCATTGGTGGTGGTCCTTTCTTCAGCTGGACTTGGTATTTATTATCTAAACCAGGCATAAAAATTATATAGCGTTTTTGATTCATGTAAAATAGCAATAAACTGGTTTTTGCTTAATTTGCTTAATTAATTAAGACTTAAATTCAGGTGTCGTCCTAGACAAATTTCATCACCTGTCAACATTTTCTCCAGCACATTTTGGGGTGGGGGGTGGAATTTGTCCCTTGCTGATTTACCTGTCTTCATATTTTTAGGAGATGCCAGTTAACTATGAGCAACCATTTTAAATGAAAAGGCAACCTTTCAATTTAACACCCTACCACAGACTGCATTGCTACAGTCCTTGAAACATTACAAAGTTTTTTTTCTAGGGCATTTTTATGTACAGTGAGTACCCATTCATACTCCCTCTCCCCACGGCACACAGTCTCCCTGATGATTAACATTTTCACTAATGTGGTACATTTGTTATAACTGATGAACCAACACTGACATTATTAACTGAAATCTCTAGTTTATGGTGGGGTTTACTCTTTGTGTTGTACATTCTATGGTTTGTTGACAAATGCACAATGCCATGCATCCGCCAGGCCAGTATCCTACAGAAGAGTTTCACTGCCCTAGAAACCTCCCGTGCTTCACCTCTTCATCCCTCCCCTACCTCCTCCACCATTCCCCAAACTCGTGACAACCACTCACCTTTTGACTGTCTCTGTAGTTGTGTCTTTTCCAGAATGTCAGAGTTGGGATCATGCTGTGTGTAGCCTCTTCAGACTGGCTTCTTTCACTCAGCAACATGCATTCAAGGTTCATGTCTTTTTTATGGCCTGACAGCTCATTTCTTCTTATTGCCAAATAATGGAAAGGCTTCAGTGATTATCCTCATCATCACAGCTACGTGCCAGGCATTATTCTAAGTGCTTCATGCATATTAATTTAACACTTAAAACTTTATAAGGTAGGTACTACCAATATCCCCATTTTATAGGTGAAACAGACATTTTACAGAAGAAACAGAACAGAGAGCTTAAATAACTTGCCCGAAGTTATAGAGCTTAGAAACGGTGGAACAAGATTTGAACTCAGGCAGTCTGGCTCTAGAGTCCAGCCCTTAAGCACTATACTATATTGCTTCATGTAAAAATGTCTAAAAGAATTTCCAGTGCCTACTCTTGTTTTATCAACTCACACTCCTATACTCCCCAACTCTGCCTACTTACAGAGTTGTCATACTTACTCTTTGTTAATAAATTTAGTTACCCAAACAGCAGAAACCTTTCTACTTAGCGCATTATTCCATACAATCAATAATTACCCAATACTGAATAGAGGTAGCTCTTTTTGAGCCTTTGCTCTGTGCTAACGTCTGCAAAGTAATTTTCATATACATTATTTTACTTCATCCTTATGACATCCCTTTGAGGAGGTGCAATTCTTATCTCTCAGGAAACTGAGGCTTAAGAGCTTAAATAAATAGCTGAAGGTAATCGAGCTAATAAGTGGTAGATGTGGGCCTCGAACCCCACTGGGATTACTCCAAAGCCTGTGCTCTAAAAACTGGTGTCTTAGCTGCCTCTAAAAGCATCTTTTAGTTGACTGAGCTTTCCAAATTAACATGACATTTCTACAATAAGCTGAAACATTTATGAAACAACTCAGAAGTGGGTCACCAACTTATCTTTATATAAGTGGGATGCTTGTAATGTTCGATGCTCTCTCTAACAAGCTCTTGTATCCCCAAGAATGGTAGGTGTATGTGTAAGAACGTTATGGCTGCACTGCTGTAATATGATACTCTTGAAAACACCGACTTTTTTGGAGGAGTGGTTAAGTCACCTGACGCATATTCTCTCAGAAGGATACCCTGCGACCGTTTTAAAAATGAGGCAGGCCTCTATGTATATATATGGAAGATCTTCAAGACAGAAGACAGCAATCTGTAGAGTAATATATACAGTTCCATTTATGTAAACAAGCCCAAACCAAGCTGGATGATCAAGTATGTAAAGAACAGAAAACTGCTGGTTATGCTCAAAACTCAGCAGTGCTTCTCTTTGGGGAGGTAAATGGAATGGAGAGTGAGTGAAGGCTACTTCTACTCTTTAATCTATATACTTCTGTGTTGGAATTTATCCTACAGCAAGGAGGTAGTCATGTAGTAGTTGTCTAAATTAAAAGATTTTAAAGGATCAAACACAAAATGATTACACATAGCCTGATTACAACAGTGTAGAAATATACAAAGTCAAAATTAAGTTTTGAGAAAAAAATAGTTGGGGTTTTAACTTCATGGTCTCCCCCCCCCACCCCCCACCCCCATCAGGTAATGTGCTTTAATGTACAAATTAAACTGTTAAAAAATAAGTGAACAGGGCACCTGGGTGGCTCAGTTGGTTAAGCGACTGCCTTCGGCTCAGGTCATGATCCCGGAGTCCTGGGATCGAGTCCCACATCGGGCTCCCGGCTCAGCAGGGAGCCTGCTTCTCCCTCTGACCCTATCCCCTCTCATGCTGTTTCTCTCTCTCAAATAAATAAATAAATAAAATCTTTAAAAAAAAAAATAAGTGAACAGAATCACACCAAGGAAAATCTGCACGTCTATTTTATTTCCATTAGAAAAATATTATCTATTAAGATTGTGGTCCACTTCCTTCTCCTTTACCTCTACCATTCAAATTTCAGTACTTTAATTTTACTCAAGTAAAAGCAGAATTATATAGCTGACAAGAGAACTAAGTATTTCACATCATTAAATTAAGAGCATTTAACCGAATTACAAGTGCTCTTAATTATTTATCAGGAAGAGTAACAACCCCTCTCTCCTATGATTTATTTCCCTTTACTTTCATTTATTTGCATAAGTATGTAATGAACGTCTCTTTCCCCACATCCAGGAACATGAGTGTGCGTGTGATTTATTACACCAGTAACTGGAGTTGTCATCTGATCCCCAATTCATGCTTCATTCCCCTTATTATATGGTATTTCCATAATGACCTCAAATGTTTAAGTCATTCATAAACTTTCCAACGTCAACTGTAAAAATTAAGATGTTAATTTGAAGACACTGTTAAAATTCCAGACTAAATAACTCTGGACCCACTTATAGAGACGCTGTTGTGAGAGGTCCTTGGACAGCGACTGCCTCAATCTCCACATGGCCTCCCTGCAAGGAAAATAATCAAGCAACGGTTAGGTAATTTTTTACGAATGAAGAGAGCTCTAGAATACCTACTAAAAACATACAACTGATAGCAATACAGCATTGTTAACATTACATTTTTCAAAGAAGGGAAGGATGGGGAAGCATTCACTGGCAGGCTCCCGTGTCAGACACATTTGAGTGCATTAGCTCACAGGATTCTCTCGGCAGCTCTAGGGGACAGCGTGCTCTCCTCAATCCGGAGAACGATATATGTGGAAGCTTGGAGAGGTGGTTTTCACCTATCCCAGGACACTGCGCTAAATGGCAGAGGTTCAAACCCATGTTTTGCGATTCCAAGTTCAGAGCTCCTTCCACTACACTCAATACCTTAGTTAAGTTTGGGAATACTGACCATTCCGAGTAACAACCGATTAAAACAATAAACATACCACTCATAGAAGATAAATTTTCTTTACAGGGAAGTCAGGAGGCTGCTTTTTTGTAGGCAGGAATACTGTGCTGCTAGGAGCTTCTCATCACATTTGAATACCACAATATCAATGGTGAGAAAATATGTGGGCCACTGGTTTTGAGATTATTTTTCTAATGGAAGTCTGGATGTTTCATTAGGCACGTGAAATTTTTTATTGCAGAGCTCAGTACCCTGGCTCAGGGTATAGTCTCTAAATATGTGAAAACAATACAGCTAGTATTTTACTTTCTCTTACAATTTAAGTCCCTCTGATTCTGTTGTGTTCATGTTCATGTGTGGCCTTGACTTCTAATTTTCTTAATTTTTAAGACAAATTAAAAAAATTTCTGAAGTTTCTTAATCCCTCCTCCCTGCCCCCAGCATATAATATTGGGTATTTCCTTTTAGTCTTTAAGATCCTGGAAAGCAGAGATTATTTCTTTTTTTTTCTTTAAAAAATTTCCTGCCAAAGTGCTTAGTTTGTTATACTCAGAAAACAACGCAGAAATTTACAATCGTGTACATTAGTCACTTTAAAGTGTACTTACTTTGGGCAAAGCAGCAACCTGGTAAGCAGCTCTTGCAGGAAAACTACCCTTGAAATCTAAAAGAATTTCATTTTAGTTTTCAGACACTGTATTATGACTGCACAATCAAGACTCTGGTAAGTGCTTCACAGATCTGTCCATTCTTAGATATAAGCAACACTAAGAAAAGCTCACATTCATATTTGTTTGATAAAATATTTTGCCATAGGATTCCTATGATATTGAATACTTTTTAAAAATGTCTTAGCTTTCAGGAAAAAATTGAAAATACATGCTTTTGGGACTTCGATCTTCTTTGATATGAATGGGGTTTTATGTTTGGAGCAATATTTATTGTGGTATGAACTCATTTAAGCATTCCAACAACCCTATAAAGCTTTATCCCCATTTTGCATATGAGGAAACCAAAGCATAAAAATGTTAATTAACCAGCTAATGAATCTGAGAGCCTGAACAGAGATGGTGTTGAGGCCGTATCACAGCAGTAAAAAATACAATCTTTGTGTTAAAAAAAATTATTAGGAGGGCTTAAAAAACCTGAGAAGTGTGTAACAATATTAAGCTTTAGGAAAATGAATTCATAGGGTTGTAGTATATTATCCTAGGGAATACCATAGAAATGTCTTGGATCTTTTTCATGGGGGTCACTGTATGTTCTCAATCAGACTATTCTTTTAGGACAGGATCTATGGCCATTTCTTTAGCAGCTCCTATCACTCTTAATTCATAATGGACACTCAATAAGGTTAATAGATTCATTTCTTTTTTTTTTTTTTTTAAGATTTTATTTATTTAACAGAGTGAGAGACACAGTGAGAGAGGGAACACAAGCAGGGGGAGTGGGAGAGAGATAAGCAGGCTTCCCACCGAGCAGGGAGCCCGATGCGGGGCTCGATCCCAGGACCCTGGGATCATGACCTGAGCCGAAGGCAGACGCTTAACGACTGAGCCACCCAGGCGCCCCAATAGATTCATTTCTTGTTAAAATGGAATACAGTAATAAAGCCAAATTACTTACACTGCTTGTAGACTTCATTGACAGTGTTGAAGTCATTCATGTCAGCCAGCAAAACAGTTGTTTTTACCACTAGAAGACGTATACATTGTTATTAGGTTTAGCTGTTTGGTCTCACCCAAAATATTACTTAGAAAAACATGTGGTTCTGTGACTGTCTTGATTAAAATGGGACTGAAATTAAAACAACTTTCAAAAGCAATGATGATATGGCATGATGTATTACTGGATGCTCAATGTTCTTCAAAAAGACCACAGAAACATCAAACAGAAATGTGAAGGCATATCAAGTTGCTCACCATTAGTGAAGTCACAGCTTGCAGCTTTCAGAATTTCACCCAAGTTTGTAAGAGCCTATGAAGCAAGGCAAGAAAGGCCTAAGGCACTGATGTTATAGTAAAGTTTTAATTCAACTCAATTAAGCAATTTTTGCTAATACCCCATTGAATAGCTTATGTTGCAGAAAAATTCTCCTTTTCTAGGCAATTCTACTCTTTCTAGGCCCCCTCCATACAAGTGAATTGCTTCTTGGCTTTCGTTTAATGGAAATGAATCTTTTTGAAATATAGTGAGACCTTGCCTCCTTTTGTGAGTAAGAGACTGGACTGACGTCTCTTCTTCAGTGCTAGAGTGTGTGAAGTTCTCAGCCGAAGTCCACTCAGCTGAAACAGAGAAAGCTCCTGGAGTTCCTAACCCTCTATCACTTGGAGGATAAGTATGAGCCCGTGAGCATTAAAATATGTTTTCTTTTAAAGCAATAATTGATTTTAAAGAGTACTTTTATCTTTTTCTCAAAAAATAGTATTAGTAAACTAGGTATATGCTTGACACTCTGGCCTTTGGAAAAACATCGGTTTTTACTCATTCCTTAATGTATTATTTTTTCAATTCATTATTCCTCTCCACTTTACTGGTCACATTATAAAAAACAGTTCACCTTCTAAATAGGTAACATATAGATATGGCAAAAAATTCAAAAGCTATAAAGAAGCAAATCCAGTGCAAAGATGTCTCCCCCCTGGACTGCCCTTCCCCTGTTTCCTTCAGAGGGGACCACTGTTTCTGCTTCCTTCTATATCCTGTGGAGACAGTTGATGCTCATACCAGCATGAATATGCACACCCGCACACGTGCACAGACACACACACACACACAGATGGTAGCATACTGTGCAAGCTGTTCTGCATCTTGGTTTTATCACGTTAACAATTAACCTTGGGGGATTTTTCTGCATTAACTCAATTGTACGGCTCTAGCATGATTTATTTCACTAGTTCCTTATGGACGGACATTTAGGTTGTTTCTGTCTTTGGATAATACAAATGACTTGGCGAATGCATAAAATTATAATTTAATTCTATTTATTGGATTAGAATTGTACTCCCCAT
This sequence comes from Neomonachus schauinslandi, assembly GCF_002201575.2. Lineage (NCBI taxonomy): Eukaryota > Metazoa > Chordata > Mammalia > Carnivora > Phocidae > Neomonachus > Neomonachus schauinslandi. The sequence continues at coordinate 149,845,415 of NC_058406.1, forward strand.
TCTTGGGGCGCCTGGGTGGCTCAGTTGGTTAAGCGACTGCCTTCGGCTCAGGTCATGATCCTGGAGTCCCGGGATCGAGTCCCGCATCGGGCTCCCTGCTCGGCAGGGAGTCTGCTTCTCCCTCTGACCCTCCCCCCTCTCATGTGCTCTCTGTCTCTCTCATTCTCTCTGTCTCAAATAAATAAATAAAATCTTTAAAAAAAAAAAAAGAATTGTACTCCCCATTCTTATTTAAAAAGAAAAAACCTACTACACGTAATCTTCAATAGTTCTTACTAACAAATGTTGACTTTTACTTTTGTGGTGTTTTTTTTGCGGGTCAGTGGCCCTGATAAGAAATTTCCCAATCCAGGGACGCCTGGGTGGCTCAGTTGCTTAAGTGTCTGCCTTCGGCTCAGGTCATGATCCCAGGGTCCTGGGATCGAGCCCCGAGCCCGCTTTTCCCTCTGCCTGTCGCTTCCCCCTGCTTGTGCTCTTTCTCTGACAAATAAATAAAATCTTTAAAAAAAAAAAAAAAAGAAATTTTTCCAATCCATGTAGAAATGACAAGATACTATCTGGTTTCAATAATTTAACTGAGAGTTAAGTAATTTTATTGAGATAACGGACATCTAATATTTTATCAGTTTTAGGTATATAACATGACGATTTGGTAATATGTATATACTGAGTGAGTATCCAATAATTCAGGTTTGAAGTCACCTTGGAAGGTAGACTTTTTTTTTTGCTTGTTAAATGATTCCTCAAATTTTGAACTTTCTACTGACATAAAACCGTCTTAAACTAATCAGTATGTAACTCTAAAAGCATTTATCTGATAATCTCTATAAAAAAATCAGCCAAGTAGATTCTTAATACCCCCCAGTATTAAAAAACAGTCAAGAAGGGAACTTCAAATGTGAAAAATGACTTACTTGCTTGGCTTCTTCTGCCACCCCTCCTGGCACAAGCTGACCACTTGCAGGGTCCATGCCTAGCTGTCCTGAAATGTAAACGGTCCTGTCGACTAACACGGCTTGACTGCAACAAACAGAAATTCAGTGTATACAAAAGATATAAAATACAAAATTCAATGCTAAAAGATCTCTTTGCTAAGACACAAAAAGCACAAAATGTAAAATAAAAGACTTAATAATTGGACTTCATTCAAATTTAAAAACTTGCTTTTCTAAAGAGATCTTTAAGAAAATGAAAATATAGGTCACAGGTTGGGAGAAAATATTTGAAGAACATATATCTAACAAAGAACTTGCATCCAGAATATATGAAGAACTCTTATAACTCAAAAACAGGAAGATAAACAACCCAATAAAAAATGGGCAAGTGACTGAACAGGTATTTCATAAAAGAAGACATATGAAGAACTAGGGAGTACATGAAAGATGCTCAACATTACTCATTAGAAAAATGTAAAGCAAAACCTAATAGATACCACTACACACAATAAGATGTCACTGATAATAGTAAGTACTGGTGAAGATGGGAAGCAACCAGAACCCTATACATTGTTGGTGGGAATGCAAAAACAGTACACACTTTGGAAAAGAGTTTGGCAAGTTTCTTAAAAACTTAAACATACACTTAACATGCAACCCAGCGATTTCTTTCCTAGGAACTACCTAAAAGAAATGAAAATATATGTCCAAAGACCTTACATGAATATTCAGAACAGCATTATTCATGACAGCAAAAAAGAAAAACAAAAAATAAAAAAAAAATCCACTGATAGATCCAACTAAAGACTACATATTATTTGATTCCACTTATATGAAATTCTAGAAAAGACAGAATAGCAGCAGAAAGTAGGTTAGTGGCTTCCTGGGTCAGTGGTCACTGACCACAAATGTATGGTATGAGGGAATTTTTTGGGGGCGGTGATGGAAATGTGCTAAAACTTGACTGTGCTGGCAGGCACATGGCTCTAGACATTTACAAAAATTCATGGTAGTCTACACTTAAAAGTGGGTGAATTTTAATGTAACTTACACCTCAACAGAGCTGTAAAATAACAGAAATGAAATGCCAAGAGCACTCTAAGAAAAGGAGTAATTATTCTCAGACAAGATTTCATCTGGGAGGTTACACCTCATTTCTGCAAAGTGCTTGCTTTTGGAAATGACTTGTAATGAGGATACTAAATTTCAGAATTAGGATAAAATCACAAGAAACAGAATAAGCCACATCAAGACCTGAAAAAAAGCCAAACAAATCAATTCAATTTTTTTTTCCTTTTTTTTCCTTTTTGGATAAAGAAAACCCCTCTGTCTCTCTTTTTAATTGTGGTAAAATATATTTACCATTTTAACCATTTTTAGGTACACAATTCAGTGGCAGTAAGTGCCACCATTTTTAAAATGTTGATAAAGAAACCTTAGTAGCAGTTTAAATTCAGAAGTAAAATTTGTTTTACCATTTCCATGCTTATTTAGAAACAGCATCTTCTCATTTCTAATTTTACATTTCTAATACTACATTCTCATTTCTAATCTTTTAGTTCCCTATAGTGTTTTCCAATATGCTCTAAGCTTTCCTTTTATTTCATGATGTTTCCCCTGATTTTCCTGACCATGTTTTTTCTTTATAATATATATATATATATTTTAGGCAAGCTCTGTGCTTGAACTCATGACCCTAAGATTAAGAGACACATGCCCTAGTGACCGAGCCAGCCAGGTGCCCCTATAATTTTTTCTTAATAATTTTTTGAATAAGAGAACATTCACATGGCTAAAAAATCTAGACACTATCCAAAGAATCTCAGTGAAAAATCTCTTCCTTTCTTTCCTTATTTTCCTCCTGCTCCATTTCCAGTCCCTACAGATAACCAATGCTTTTCTTTACATATTCTTCCAAAGTTTTTTCATGCATATATGAATAAAAATGAATATATTATCTTCTGCCTGTTTTATACAACATGTAGTATACAACATCTTTTTTTTATACAACATGTAGTATATTAAACACTCCTCTACATTTTGCTTTGTTCACTCAACAATATATCCTGATCTTCCCATAACTGTATGCAGGATGCATCCTTATTCTTTTAACAGTTGTGTAGTATTTCACTGCATGGACATACTTTAACTAGTTACCTTTAATTCCAGCATTTTGTTATTGTAAACAAAACTACACCGAAAACCATCACACAATTTTCCCTGGGCAAGTAACTAAGCCTTTTTTTTCATCTGAACCTCAGAGGAGCTTTTTCTATACCATGTACAGGATCTTGCCTCACATCATAGCTCGGTCTGTTCTTATACTACCTCTGGGGTGTGCCAGACTGTAAACTCCCTGAACACAGGAGCTGTGTCTTAGTGTCTCCAGCTGCACAGGGTTGAGGTGACTTCTTGCACGTAGTGGGCACACAGTAACTTCTTGCTGATGTTTTGCTCTCTAAAGGCTTACTAGCTTAAATGACTGGCTGTCAGTAAAGAATCTTTTTAGCAGGACCTACTGGCTTATTGTGTGGACTTTGGAGAGTGGAACAGGGTAGATTTAAACTTGGTAATAGGATTTAGAAAGTCTAGAAATTCTTCTCAACTATCTGGCTTTCACCCTGGCCCAGAAACAGGTAACTATTGAGTTTGTTAATGTGTAAGCTTTCCTCAGGTTGAAAAGCATCATCAGCTAACAAGGTTTCTTATTAACTGTCCTGTGTAGAACTAGGCTACTCTGGGCCCTTTGCAAAGTAACTTCAGCTCTCTCCATACATGAAACAGTTTAAGCCCATATGCATTACGATTGGTCAAAAAATTTGTGATAGTAAAAAGGAATTCATTTATTCTCCGAAAATTAACAGACGTCTAAGACTATCTCAACTATGTGAGTTATCTCTTAATAGATTAGTAAAGAGATAGTTCACAAAGATAATTAAATAGTTGACCCTTCCTGATCATGGCATCCTACTACCCACTGACAAGTCATTAGACTCCAGAAAATTTAAAAGTATACTGTTCTATTTCCATAGGGTAATAACACTTTCAAAAGCATCTTAGTAATAATTCTCAAATTGTAATCTACGCCACATGGACTATCACTTCCAAATTTCATGACTATTTGGGTAGTGTGCTAGCAAAACGAAAAGCAATGCAATATTGTGATGTTGAAATCTCTTAAGGTTCTGTCCTGAGGTATTCCTGAAATGTGCTAAGCTGATTAGCTAATTGGTGACAACACCCCATCCATCAAAATGCCAGGGATTGAAAGTTCAACACATTTGAATTCATCCTGGAGGAGACCCAGAATTTTCAAAAACTGTGCTCACTACAAACTCAATGCACAAAAATTGGTTTCCAAATGGTTCTTCAAACATATCCTATTAACTTTATCAGGATATGACTAGTCAGTTGGAGTGTCGTTTTCTTCAAGATAAAATATTGAAAATTAGCACCATTTTCAGTGGCCTTGTATGATCTCTGGATACAAAGAAGCACAAGAGGACAATGTGTCCTAGAAAGTCTCACACAGTGAAGCTGGTTGATGTTTTGTCTTTTATTATATTGGTATATACATTTGATTTCCTTCTTTTTTTCTTGCAGCTTTATAAAGGTAGTTGATTCCGAGTCACCCAGGAATATTAGTGTCATACTTGCTATCTTGAACAAAGTACACACTTGAGGAAGGTGTATGCTCTAGGGTCTATAATCACTTTGTGTTTGTTTCCGGTAAGGGTTGCTTCTGCTCTGAAATAAAACCACTGAGTGACTGAGGAGGAGGGATCAGGGCAGAGGAGGAAAAAGATTACTGATTTTTACTTTTATTGTAATACCCCCTTAACTATTCTTAATGTCTTCCCCAAATAATTATCAGAGTACTCTTAAAAGAAATCTGATCATGTCACTTCCTCTTCAAAAACATTTGAAGACTCCTCAGTGCATACAAAATAAAGTTTATACTCTCCAGTTTAGATAGTTGGGAACGATCACAATCTAGACTTTGCTAAAAGCTAATTTTTAGCAAGAGGCAAAACAGCAATTCAGATTCAAAGTCCAACTCTGAAAACCAGTGTTTCCCAAAGTGTAGGTCACAAGCAAACTGAAAGGACTCCTTTTTCAATTCTCTTTGAGTTCTTCCATGGCAGGAGACAGCAAACTAAATGATGAAGATTGAGCTCTAGAGCTCTGCCTAGGTTCAAATTCTGTCACATCCCATCTTGGTGGTTGACCTTGGGTGAATTATTTAACCACGTGTATATCAATTTCTTCATCTGAAAAATAAGTACTGTCATAATAACTGTGTACATAAAGCACTAAGGCACCTAAAACAGTGCCTTGTTCTAAGTGAGCATCAATAAATGTTAGCAGTTATGACATTAATCCTCTGATTACATGAAGGAGAAAAGATATCAATTTTAGAAAACAAAGAAATCTATCACTTTTAACAAAGAGAGCTGGCCTTGGGTTCTGAGCCAACTGTAGCAGCTTCCTAGGATTTAATTATATTTTTATTTAATTGAGCTTATTTTTTTACTGTTACCTTCCACTGGGTTGTCTTCTATTGAGAGTACTGCTGTAAAATTTCCTTTTTAAATTTGTTAAAGTGAGCCTGCTTAAATAAAAGTGTTAAGCAAATTATGATATAGGTGGTACACAGATTTGGCAAATGAAAAAAAAAAAAGAGTCGTAGTTGGATTACTAAAACTTCCTCCAAAAAATCTTTATGCCATGTATTCTTCCACAATTATGTCTCAAGTCATTCCCTCTGACTTCCTGCTTAATTCCTTAACAAAGTAATTTAAAAATCACTTTATAACAGTACTATACAGATGGCAAACACAACCTTCAAAACCCAGCTCAAGGACTACCTCTTGCAGGAGCCCTCCTAGATCTTTTTCTTCCTCTGCCCCAAGTTACATCAATTTCTTTCTTCTCCTCTTTTGCCATCCCTCACCCCGCTGACCCTTTACTCCCACTGCATTTTGTTTCTAACCCTGCTGTAGTAATTATTGTTCTGCATCTGTGTTATTTTTCATGGCAATGTGGTACAGAGGAAAAAACTAGGGCTTGTTCAAATCAAGCTCTGCCACGTATGGACGGTCTGACCTTGGACAAGTTCACTTTCAGCTTGACTCTTCCTTTTGTAAAATGAGGATGGGACTTAGAGAAGATTAGTTGTCATAGCATGCACGAAATGAAAGTTTCTTTTTCTTTCCCCCACATGCCTGAATGTCTTTCACACTGCATTAATTCTTACACGTTTTTTGTAGCCTCTGCAGTGCTTGGCATATAGTAGGTACTCAATATATGTCTATCATAGTTGAAGTGTTTCAGTTGTAGTTTTCCATTTGTGGTTATTTTAATAGTAAACAGATACTATATTTTAAAAAGGGAGAATGAGAAAAGGTTTACATGGTATACTTTAGTGAAGAATTTAAAATAACAAAAATTATATTATGGGAAAAAGGTCTCCAAGAATGCATAGGGTAAGATCTAATAGTTTTAAAGCTGAGACGTTTTAAGGAGAAAAAAAAAAGGATTTTTTAAAAAAATTTTTTAAAGATTTTATTTATTTATTTGACGCAGAGAGAGAGACAGCTGGAGAGGGAACACAAGCAGGGGGAGTGGGAGAGGGAGAAGCAGGCTTCCCGCGGAGCAGGGAACCCGATGCGGGGCTCGATTTCAGGACCCTGGGATCATGACCTGAGCCGAAGGCAGACGCTTAACGACTGAGCCACCCAGGCACCCCAAAAAAAGGATTTTTAAAAAAGAAATTAACCTTTTTATATTTGCAGCACTTCTGACGAGTGGAAATGCATGTACACAGGGTAGACTTTCTGGCCAGTATACATATATTTAGCTAGAGCATGTTGAGGCCATCTTAGGAAATGATTTTTGTTGATTTGTATTTGACTTTATTAGTGGGAAATGAGCATGGGCAATGAATTCATAAACATCCCAATGCATTTCTATACGGACTGTAAAACTCAGTGCCTTGGGTAGATGAGCATCTATTTGCTAAGCATTTCTGTGAAAAGAATTCAGCTCTCTCCAGATGGACACCCACATCTGTTCATGTAATTTACTCCTTTGAATTAAGAGAGGGTTAGACCAAACATTATGCTAAAATGGAAGAAGTCAGTCACAAAGGACCACATATTGTAGGATTCCATTTATAGGAGAATCCAGAACAGGCAAATCCACAGAAACTGAAAATAGATTAGTGGTTGCCAGGGGTTAGGGGAAAAGAATGGGGAATGACGGCTAATGGGTATGGGATTTCTTTTGGAGGTGATTAAAATATTCTGAGATTATATAGTGGTGATGGCTGCCCTATTTTGTGAGTATAATAAAAAAATCACTGAATTGTACACTTTAAAGGGGTGAATTTTATGGGTGTGTTAATTATATCTTGATAAAATGGTTACCAAAAAGAATACAAAACCTGACCCCTTATGGCAGGCGAAGCGCTCTGGCCCTCCGGGTCCGGGGCAGTCCCTGGGAGCACAGGCTCCCGCTCTATGGGTCTCCGGGTGCTTTGACCCTTTCCCGGGTTGTTTCCCGGGTTGTTTCCCGAGTTCAGCGAGTTTGAGTAGGTTGGACCGGATGAAGCCCGAGGCCCGCCCCAGCTCTGACCCGGAGTGGCTCCAGCGCCGGACCCCCGACCCCACATGCCCAGCGTCCGTCCGCGCTCCCCCACGCCTCGTTACCTGTAGGGACCAATGGCCCCTGGGGCTTTCGCAGTGCTGATCACCTTTCTGATCAGAGACGCCATGGCTAACCCTTTTATCGTGCTGCCCCTCCAAGAGAAGAATCCCGTACACTGCCTCTGCTAGCGTCTCACCAGACCAACCAGTCCGGGTAGTAACTCTTCTCCCGGAGCGAGTTCGCTCGGCATTCTGGGAGTTGTAGTCTCAGCCTGATTCCCGGCCACGTGGAGGCCGCGACTGCGTTGGCGCATGCGCCCTGCAGATTGCTCGCCGCACACGTCTCCACGGAGAGGGCTGTCGCAGAGCCTTGTCATTCTGACTGGGGAGCCCTGGATTCTTCCCTCAGAGCCTCTGGCAGGTAGGTCGTGAGGGGCTGGTTTCCCCCAGGGTCCGCGAGTTAGGGGGGAGTATGTGACGGCCCCGCGCGGGCCCACCTGTCCGGCTCTCCTCCCAGTCTTCCGTCGCTCAGACCCCGCTGAACTCCTCCTCCCTGGCAGCCTGCGCCTGGGCCCCGCTTGCCGCCCCGCGCCTCCTTCGGCCCCTGAGCTCGAGCCCCCTGCGTTTGTCATTTCCCCGTGTTGTCCCGCCGGGCGGACGCCGTCCTCGGAATGGGCTTGCGCCCCCGTCCTGCCAGGCACTCTGAAGGAATGAGTTGGGTCATTAAGGGGACCACGCTGAGATCTGGGCGTCGTCCACCTTCCGCCCCTCCCATGTTCCCATTCATGAGTGCTCCTCCGGCTTCACAAGGTCTCTACGCATTCCCCTTAGATCTGAACCGAGCCCTAGTGACTGGGATCTGATTTCAAAAAGGAAGATAGAAGATGGCTGGTCTCTTGGCAGATAGTCATGCCGTGTCAGAAGGAGTGGTACTTGGCCAAATATTTCTCATTCTGTAAATAAATGCATTATAAGCACGCGTCACTCCATTTATGCTAGCAGGTTTACATTCAACAAATATATGTTGAGCCCAATTTGTGCAAGACACATTGCTAGGTGCTGGAGGGACAACCGTGAAAAAGACAGGTAAGATTCCTGCCGTGCCCTGCTTCTAAAACGTAACGTAAGAAAATCCTCATTATTCCTTCTCATTTGTCCTACATACTGCAAAGGTTTGGTTTTCCTACTTCCTGCTCAAGAGCCTTTAGAGCTTTTTCATTGGTTTGGGGCTTTAAGCATGTAATAAAATAGAACTTCCAGTCTGGTTTCTCTGGCCTACTCATCCCACTCAAGTCATCCAGAGTCCTCACTCCTGAAATCACACAGAAGATTCCTGAATACTCTTTCTTCCCTATCCGAATTCCACACAACTGAAATCCTATTTTCTCATTGACTTTCCCTGTGGATCCACATTTTCTCTTCTTACTCAGCTTCCTATTGTGCTATACTGCAAAATTCAGTCTTTTAATGTGTGTTGTCTTGTTCTCTAATTGTTTTGTGTCTTAAAAATAGTGAATAGAGCCAGACTGCCTGGTTTGACTCCCAGCACACTTACAATCTTATTGGCCTTGGTCAGGTTATGTTACCTCTCTGTGCTTCAGTTTCTTCATTTATAAAGTGGGGGTAGGACTAGTACCTTCCTCATAGAGTCTTTGAGAATTGAATGAATAAGGCATGTAGACTAGTGCTTGACACATAAAGTTCTCCATAAATGTTAGCAGTTTAAGACAACCAAATTCTTTAAGGAAAGAGGCCACAACCTTGTGCTGCTTTTGTATACACACAGCCTAAAACTAATGAGCAAGAATAGATCCCAAAAGGTTGTTAAATTTGATTAAACTGGACAATTAGGAGATGCTTTTTATTATAAAGTAATTCACCATGTGATTCTTTAAGGAGCTCTCTTGGGGCATTACAAATAATTTAACTTGTGTAAAATATTTCTTGTGAAACAAGATACCTGTATTCTTTTTTAATAAGATTTTATTTATTTATTTATTTATTTATTTATTTATTTGAGAGAGAGGGAGAGAGCGAGCGTGTGTGTAAGTGGGGGGTGGAGCAGAGGGAGAGGGACAAGCAGACTCCGCACTGAGCATGGAGCCCGATGATCATCCCACCCCATGACCCTGAGATCATGACCTGAGCTGAAACCGAGTCGGACACTTAACCAACTAAGCCACCTAGGTGCCCCAAGGTACCGGTATTCTTAAGGCAGATTTTGTATCAAGTCTAAATCACCAACTTCTTAGATCTGGAAGAAATCAGAGATCATCTGGTTAATTCCCAGGTTGTCAAACTGGAGTCCATTATAAAGGAGTGAAAATGGTCAACCAGGTGATAGTAAGCTGTGTGAGAAAACATATGTCCAATTTATTTGAAGATTTTGGGGAAAACAGTTTTATAAAGCCTGGCACATATTTAGTGTTTGTTAAAGCTAAATGAGTAAATGTGGAAACACAAAAACTGAGTAATATAGTGAAACTCACCCGATTGTTCAGGTAAGAGTTAAGATTTCTTCTGGAAGCTATTTTTAAGCAAAATCTTCAGACCTCATAAGCGTATAGTCTATATTCATTCTCTTCTGCTGCTAGAACTATTTGAGGACCACCGCTAGTTCAGTCTGCTAATTTTTTAGTCTGGTATCAAAGCTTACCCCAATCCCCGAGTCCCAGCCTGCTCCTGGCCTATTCTAGTGCTGAGTAGACCAGAGTTCCCAGGTAGTGCTCTGATTGCTGGGTAAGTTCTGATTCAAGCAGATAATAGTAGGTGAACTAAATTGTTCTGTAAAACCATTCTGAATGGTTCTTAATGCAGACTGATCTGAACCGTGTCATTCACTAGCTGACTAGTTGCGCAGAACTTCATTTACTTCATATATATATATATATATTTTTTTTTTTTTTTTTTTTAGTGCAAAATGGTGGTTTTATTACACAAGGGGGCAGGACCCATGGGCAGAAAGAGCTGCTCCCCCCACACCCAATCCCACCCCACACCCACACCCACCACCCCCCATATATTTTTTAAATTTAAAAAGTGGTTTTTGGTGTACATGTAGTTGTCCTTTATTTAGGTGAAAGCAGAATGGAATGAGAAGGTGAAATGACATAATCTCTGTTATTTCAATCTGCCTCCTCTGGCCGGCTCAGTTTTATCTTCTCCTCTCCTCACTCTGTTTGAGAATAATAGCTACCGTTAAATCAAGCCCTTAGTTTTTGCAAAGCGCCATGCTCAGTATGTTATGTACATTACTTTATTCTCACAGCAACCTTGTGATGATTCCCATTTATAGAGGAGGGGACTGAGGCTCAAAGAGGGAAAGTAACTTTCCTACGATTATGTAACTAAAAAGTGTTAAGGAAGGTATTTGATCCAGGTGTTTCTAACTCCAAAGGAAGGGTTCTTAAATACTGCACAACACTGGTTACTCTTAATTTTGAATGAAGCTCTGCATTGGGAAAGAGGTAAGTGAATGGGTGGTAGTTCATTCAATGGCATTCAATAGGAGTGGTGCGATTCTTGATGTGGCAGTCTGTTAGTTTGTGCAGGTGTTTTTGGTTGGCATAACGAGCGGGGTAACACTGCTGAAATTTATCGGGCGGGGCCCAGGGATGTCAGACATGCTGGAGTGTGCAGGAAAGTCCCACAGTAGCCTAATACCTGTTTTACATAAGAGCACAAAATATCAGTTACATGGTTTTAATATACACTGAATTTTCCAGGAATGCAATAAATCAAAACAAGACTGTACTCCCTCCCCCTCTCCTCCTGTTGCTGCTTTACCGAGGGGTGTCCGCTAGTTTGGAAAACTACGTCACCAGTGGCCTTGCTGCCTTCTCTTTGAGGCACAGGTACAACCCACTGTACTACTCTACCTCTGGAGCTGTTGCGTTCGTGGTAATTCTCTGTATAGGTGCCCGTAAAGACTAGTGTAAAAATACTGAAATGCTTTGAGAACGGCTTGGCTCTGCTACTCTGAGCTTCCTTCCTTTGCACAGGATTCTTTTTTTTTTTTTTTTTTTTT